>NC_138105.1:64471028-64581028 GCF_964146895.1 Miniopterus schreibersii
GCATTCAGAACGACTAGACTCACTTCTCAAGCGCACTCTGGGGAGCGCCCACCAAGCCCCAGCCCCACGCACCTTTCCCTGGGAGGCCTCCGAGAGAATGACACAATCCCTCTGGGACTTAGTTTCAGGCTCAGCAAAACTGCGTTTTGACAGTTCGCAGCTTGGCGGGAGGCGCAGGATTGAAGGAGCCAGGCTGAGCGAACGGGGTTGGCACGCGGGCGTGAGCGCTGCTCCCGGCGCTGGAACTCTCGCCGGCGGGGCACCCCGCACGCCCCCGCCCCCTCCGGGCCAGCCCAGCCCCAAACACCCGGACTCTGCCCTCTCGCTCCCCCTTCAGCCAATTAGACGCGCCCCCCGCGGCGCCCCCCGCAGCGCGGCCCGGAGCAGCGGCGCGGCCCCGCGCGGGGGTCGGCTGGGAGGCCGCTCCGGCGCCCACGCCCCGCCCCGGGCAGGCCCCGGGATGGAGCCCGGGCCGCGGCGGCGGAGGCGCAGCTGCCGCCAGCTGGTCCCTGCTTTCCTGCGCGACCCGGGCTCGGGGCGCGTCTACAAGCGCGGGAAGCTGATCGGCAAGGTGGGGACCCCTCACCCCGACCTCGCGGCGAAGGGTCTTGCGCAGGCCCGGGCGGGGGTCCGTGCGGGGCGGGGCGGGCTGTGCACGCGCGACCCTGAGCCTAGCGGAGCCGGCGTTAGTCCAGCTTCCCCCCGCGCCCTGGGCTTTGTCTCGGAGTGCTGTGTGTCCGCTTGAGTTTGGGGTCGGCGTTGGTCTGGGCGCCTGGTGCGAGGCAGGAACCGGTATTTGGCGGGCTGTGCTGTGTGGGTGAGTGGTGTGTCCATGGGCGTGGGTGCGCTGCCACCGAGTGTGTGACGGGTCTCTGTGCCTGTCTCGAAACCCTGTCCTGTTGTTTCCAGGTGTGTGTGTGCGCGCGTGTGTGAAATGCGTTACACATCTCTGCTTCCTGTGCCTGGTAGGGATGTGTCTGCCTGAGTGCATGTGTCTCTGTGTGTGTTTGTTCCCAGGTGTTGTTTTGAGTGTCCAGGTAAGAGGGTGTGTGAGCTGTGTGTTTATGTGTCTCAGGGGTGTGTGTGTGTGTGTGTGTGTGTGAGAAGCAGCCTGGCCACCTGGCCACTGAGTTTGTGAATCCCTACCTGAAGGGTGCTTTCAGCCGCTGCTATAAGCTGACCGACATGTCCACCAGCACTGTGTTTGCTCTCAAGGTGGTGCCGCGAGGTGGGGCCCGGGGTCTGCGCCCCTTTGGGAAGGTATGGCCCCTCCAACAGTGCCCAGGGTCCCCATGCCCACAGTGGGTTCCCAGGGAGGTCCCTGCCCTTGAGGTCGGGGCGGATGTCTGTTGGTATGAATACGTGTGCCGGGTGTGTACACTTGGGACTGTGCCTGCAGGTGGAGCAAGAGATCGCCCTGCACAGCCACCTGAGACACCGCAATATTGTGGCCTTCCACGGACACTTTGCCGACCGTGACCACGTATACATGGTGCTGGAGTACTGCAGCCGAAAGGTGTCCTGGGGGTGGGGCAGAGAGGGAGCCTGCATACCTCCATGTCTGCTGTGCTTACCTGCATCCACCCCTGTATTCCATCTGCACTTACCCGTCTCTACCTGTGCCCACACAGGCCCAACTGTGCTCATCCTAGGCTCACTTAACTCACTTAGGCTCACCTGTGTTCATTTGTGTCCAGTTTAATCTGTGGTCACCATGCTCATTTCATACTCACCTGTGGTACCTGGGCCCACCTGAGCATACCTGTGCTCACCCGTGTCCCTCCTGCACGTAGCCATGCCCCATGCCCCCAGCTGAACTTAGTGGTACCTTCGTAGACTCCGTGAACTCACTTTGCCCATTTAAGTATACCTGAGCTCATCTGTGTCTCTTTGGTGCTGGTGCTGTGGCCTGCGGGTCACCTGCAGTCGCTGGCCCATGTGCTGGAGGTGCGGCAGACGCTGACAGAGCCTGAGGTACGCTACTACCTGAGGGGCCTGGTCAGTGGCCTGCACTACCTGCACCAGCAGCGTATTGTACACCGAGACCTAAAGCTCAGTGAGTGTGGGGAGGGGAGCTGTGGAAACTGTGGGGGCCATGGGAGCTGGGACTTGGCTCCCCCTGTTATGCCCATGCCTCTTCTTCCCACCGGCAGGTAACTTTTTCCTGAATAAGAATATGGAGGTGAAGATCGGGGACCTGGGGCTGGCTGCCAGGGTGGGACCAGGGGGCCGGTGCCACAGGTGAGGGTGGAGGCTGGGAGCAGTCTCTCAGGGTGGGCACAGGAGAACCTGGTCTGGCATGGGGGCCCCAGCCTTCCTGAGCTCCTCACTATCCCTTCCCAGAGTGCTCTGTGGGACCCCAAACTTCCTGGCCCCAGAGGTTGTCTCCAGGAATGGGCACTCCTGCCAGTCAGACATCTGGGCTCTGGGCTGCATCATGTGAGTGGGGTCCTGGGAGCTTGGGCCTGGGGAAGTGGGGCAGGAGTATCCAGATGGTGCCAGGTATGGGCGGGTGGGAGCATGCAAGGAGGTAAGGACGGGTATGAGTAAGTACACAGGAGGCTGAGTGGGGGGCAGGCAGGTGTGAGCATATACATGACAGATGTGAACAGATAAGTGCAGATATGGGGCAGGTGGGAGGAGCACACCCCGGCCATCATTTGAGCATGCAGGTGTGAACAGAGATATGGGGGGAAGTATGTGCCAGGGACGTCAGATTTGAATGTTCAAAGATGTGTGGACAGGTGTGTGCAGGTGCTAGGTGCACAGGCAAAGCAGGGCATATGTACAGGTATGAAGTACATTCAGGACTGGAGCAGGTGTGAACATGCATAAAAGAAAGTCGGACAGGTGCATTCAGGTATGTACAGGTATAAGCTGGTGTCTACAGCTGCTTGTATCTACCAACACGACAGGAATAGCCAAGTGGGAGGGGATGTAGAGCAGGTGTGGGAACGTGGATGAGCGGGAAGCATGTACAGTGTGGGTAGGTATGGCCAGGTGTGCACAGGTAGGTGTGAGCCAACTCTGGACCAGCCCAGGACAGATGCAAGCAGGCACCCAGGTTCCTGCTTCCCTCCCTTGCCCAGGTACATGGTGCTGACTGGTGACCCTCCCTTCACGGTGGCTCCCCTGTCAGAGATGTATCAAAATATCCGAGATGGCCGTTACCCTGAGCCTGCCCACTTGTCGCCCAATGCCTGTCGCCTCATTGCCCGCCTGCTGGCACCCAACCCAGCCGAGCGGCCCAGCCTGGACCACCTACTGCAGGACAACTTCTTCACACAGGTGTGTGATGTTCAGCAGGTGCCACCCTGGGGGCTGGATGCCTGAGTCCCTCTCTGGGGCATCTTAGCCAAGGTTCAGGAAGGGTCAGGACCGCCAGGTGGCCCAGGTACTCAGGGGCCAGGCAACCTGTGTGGGGTGCCAACCCCTATCACCTCACTCTGAAGGGTTTCACTCCGGACCGGCTGCCACCCCACTCCTGCCACAGCCCACCCATTTTTGCCATTCCTCAGCCTCTGGGCAGGCTTTTCCGGAAGGTGGGCCAGCTGCTAATGAGCCAGTGCCAGCTACCCTGTGAGTACCATGCCCACCCATCCCCTCATCTGCTCCTACCTGCCCAATAGCTGTTCTGCACCTCACACACCTGCCCTGCTTTCAACCTGCTCTGCAACTCACACCCAGTGCAGAGGAGGATATGGACGGCGGGTCCCCGCCCCTCCGCCCCTCCGTGGGGCCAGGCTCTGCCGCCCTCAGAACTCTGTGCCTCCCTCAGGCCCCGTCGCTCCCGGCGAGGCCTCATGTCCAGGAGAAGATGATCCTGACCCTGACTCCATGGAGTGGGGCAGTGAGGTGAGGGCTCAGGATAGGGGACACAGAGGGAGAGGGAGAAGTAGGGTATCTTTAGATTGCAGAGGCTGGAGCCCTTCGTTCACCTCAGGCCTCTCCCCAGGGGCTGGGGCACCCCTCACCCCCTCTGCTCCCTCCCCAGGCCTCCCTGTTGGAGAAAGGGGCTCCCCGACCTGAGGTCCCTGTCCACCTGCTCACCCAAGGGACCCTCCAGAGTGACCAGGCTGGTGAGCAGACTCTCTATCCTAGGTGGGGGCCATGGGTGCGGAGTGATGGTCTAGAGGCAGGGGACAAAGACAGTGCCTTGTCAGGTCATGGCCCCTCTCCTGGCTTCAACTTTCCCACCTATAAAATGGGAACAGCGTCTGGAATCCTTCTGGGTTTAAAGATTTTCCCAGGTGCGAGAGTTTGGGGCCAGGCTAGGTGGAGGGGCCCCTCATGGTGGGGACCCAGGCCTGCCTTCCCCTCTCTCCTCTCCCTGACCCCACATAGATCTGTCTCCCCAGGGCTCGAGGGGACCCCAAGGCAGGAGGTGGAGGAGGCCATTAGAAACCTACAGCTCTGCCTGAACCCTGGACCTCCAGGTAGGAGCACAGCCTAGGCCACAGGGGTCACCCTGTCTCTTAATCTCTGAGGAAAGGCACCCTGTCCGCATCCAGGTCCCCCTTGGGGGTGTTTCTGGGGCTCTACAGTGGGACAGCTTTAAGGGAGGTTTCGGGACACAGTGACTTCAGGCAAGTCACTTAACTTTCTGTGCCTCAGTTTCCTTACCTGTATAAGGAGGCTAATGATAGCATGATACAGGCTATCCTTGTGTGAGAAGTCTAGAACTTTCTGAGACCTCTTTATATGTATTTTATGATGGATGTTTATTTTGAGTGACGTGTTGGGGAGGGCCCTGGGGGGCATCCTTGTCTTTTCAGGGTCTGAGTCTCTATAATTTGTAATCTACTCCTGTTTGAGAACGAGAGAGGAGACTGAGAGAAACGGAGGGAGGAATGAAACATCAGACTTTCACCAACCCCGAACCTAAGTCCCAGCCACCCACTGAGATGGGACCCTGTCCCATATCCCAGAGTCCCAGATTCCCAAACCCTCTTTCTCCACCAACCCACTCCTCCTGCCCCGCCTGGAGAGGGAGCCCCAAGACTTTTCTTTTTCATGGGATCCATTTCGCTTTGTTCAGCCTTCCCTGATTGTGTAGTACAAGAAGAACCCAGACTTTAAGCTTGTGTTTTATCAACTGGAGCCAACTTCTATTTCAATGTTTTAAATAAACAGTAAAAGAGAATTTGAGATAACTTTTCAGAGATGCTACCAAGACAGCACAGTTTTGTCTGCCCTTGGCGATTGGATGCCCCTTTTTTCCACTAATGCCTTTTTTTCGTCTCCCAGGATCCAGTACAGGGTCCCACATGGCACTGAGCAATTTTTATTTTTAATACAAATATTTTTAATCAAACAAAGCAAAGCCTTATGGTATTTTGGGCATTGCAGGCATTTCAGAATTACTCATTTCCAGAGGCAGTGAGTGATTCCTCACATCCCAGTCTTCCCCTCCCCCCCGCAAGGCAAGAGTTGTTTTTTTATTTTTTAGACTTTTCTCAACATTTCCAGTGTGTTTGCCTTCCCTCCACCCAGCTCCCACCAGAACCTCTCACTCAGTTCACCTCGTCTTTGTGCCCAGCCATGCAGGACCCTCCAAGAGAGCAGTGCTCCATCCTCTGGGCCCCCAAGTGGGTGGATTATTCCAGCAAGTACGGCTTCGGCTACCAGCTGTCGGATGGGGGCAGCGGTGTCTTGTTTCGGGATGGCACCCACATGGCCCTGCGCCCCCCAGGGGGGTAAGTCATGGGGCCCCTGTCCCCTTGGGAGCCAGGCTCTCCCCCGCCTTTCTTCACCCATTCCTCAAGTATTTAAGTACCTCCGTGCACACCTACAGGCAGTCACTCCCCACGGGAAGAACAGTGATAAATGAGTAAGTTGGTTTCAGGTAGCACTTTTCTGAAGGCAATGACTGGGTGAGGTGACAGATTGGGGGGCGGAGGTGGCTCACGACAGCCTGGCTGTGGAGGGGCTTTCTGAAGAAGTGACACTCAGGTAAGACATGAATGGTGAAATGGAGCCTGTCAGGACCAGTATTTGAGGCACAGAGAACAGCATGTGCAAAGGCCCCCAAGATGGGACGGAGCATGGTGGGCTTGAGGAACAGTGGGGCCTCCAGAGTGAGTGACGCGGAGACAGGGGCGATGTGAAGTCAGTGGCCTTGAAAGTCACTGCTGGGGTCGGGGCAGGAAGGAGGGATCTGACTCACACTTTTAACAAGATCTCTCTGGCAGGAGTGATGCAGAGGACAGCGGGGAGGTGGCTGGACTAGTCCCTGGCTAATGGCAGGGACTTGGGCTGAGGTGGTGGCAGAGTAGAGATGCAAGGGAGCTGAAATCTTGACTGAGTTTGCAGGTGGGAAGGATGGAGCAACCACTGGGCAAGATAGGACGATGGCAGGAGGGTGGCTGTGGGGGCTGATCAGGATCTCATTGGACAGGCCGAGTCCATGGTTCCAGAGGTCTGGAGTTTAGGAGAGGGGCCAGGGCTGGAAGCACAGAGAGGGGTGGTCAGTGTAGAACTGGTCTTCAAAGCTACCGACCAAGGGGGCGTGGCTGGATGGGAAGGTGCCCCAGGACAGAGGCTGTGACAGCCAGCACTGCCCTGTGCCCCCACCTTCAGCCAAGTCAGCTACATGCCTGACAGAGGGAAGCTGGAAATGTTTGCCCTGAGGGATGTGCCCAGCCCACTGGGTGCCAAGCTCGCTGTCCTGCGACTCTTTGCTGCCTACATGCAGCAGCGACTGCGACAGGTAAGGGCTTCCAGGGCCAGTGGGGCTGGTGGGGCCAATGGGACTGGCAGGTAGAGAGGCCCTGGCCCTAAGAGCCTCATGGCTGGGTCTGTCCACAGGAGGGGGGCCTGCCTGTGCCCAACCAATCTGCCAGCCCCAGCCTCTGCCTGCTGCGCTTCCTTGCATCCCAGCAGGCCCTGCTGCTGTTCTTCAGTGATGGGACAGTGCAGGTGAGCATGGGCCCTCATCCTCAGGAGCCCCTGGGGGATCAGCAGGTTGGGGGCAGCCCTGTCCCCTGGACCATGCTGGCTGTTCCAGTCCACACTGTTGGGCAGAGGGGCTCCAGGAAACAGCTGGCTCCTGGCAGGGGGGCAAAGTATTGACTCCTAAGTACAAAAACTGCAAAATTGAAAAGAAAATGTTTAATGGCAAAATGTAATTTGCGGTCATCTTCATGGGTGGTTACATTTAGCGGTTGTCAAAATGTCATTTCTTCCCTGGCTGGGTGGCTCAGTTGCCTAGAGTGTCGTCCCATGCACCAAAAGGTTGAGGTTTTAATTCCCCATATACATGGGTTGCAGGTTCCATCCCGTCAGAGTGCTACAAGAGACAACCAATCGATGTTTCTCTCTCACATCGATGTTTCTCTCATTCTCTCTCCCTCCCCCCCTCTATAAATAAATAAATAAATAAATAAATAAATAAATACATAAATAAATAGAAATATACCCTTGGGTAAGGATTTTAAAAAATGTCATTTCCTTGGAAAATCATTTTTAAGTTGAAGTTTTCCTAAGCAGTCCTGGCAATTTGCTGTTCCACTTATTCATGCATTCATTGGTTGATTCTTGTATGTGCCCTGACCAAGGATCTAGCCTGCAACTACGGTGCATCGGGACAATGAGCTAACCAACTGAGCTACTTGGCCAGGGCCCATGATTATTGTTATTTTTAAATTTGTAATTATTTAAAAATTTTTCCAGTAGGAAAAACAACTCTAGCTGTTCACACCAGTGTGTGAGTAATGCCCTGAGCTGGGCCAGGTCTCAGGTAGAGCATTGCCTTCATGGCTTTTCAGAACACTTGGGGAAACTGGTACTTGGTGAGGGGATGGAATTCCCCAGGTCACAGAATTAAGAATGGTGATCTCACTGGGTCACCGTGGGCAGGGAAGTCATGTCTGAACTTCGGTTTCCCCTTCTGTACAGTAAAACTCTGGGCTCCCAACTCTGAGTTCCTAGGAGTGGGGCAGTCGCTGAGACCCAGGTTGGGGAGCTCTGTTTCCTGTCCACTTGTTCTTCTCTCTGATGGGCCAAAGCTGGGGGCAGCCCCAGGGGAACCCTTCTCTCCTTGACCTTGGCTCCTTTCCTTTGGCAGGTCAGCTGTACTGGAGACCAGGTTCAACTGGTGCTGAGTGGGGGGGGTGAAGAGTTGCTGCTCACGGTCTGGGAACGGGGCCAGACTGGTGCCTCCTACACGCTGGGGATCCTGCAGAGCCAAGGCTGTCCCCCAGCTGCTCGCCAGCACCTGCATCATGCTCTCTGCATGCTGCAGAGCATCTAGCGCCCCCAAGGGTCAGAGTGGACCTCTGCATGTTAATGCTAGGGACCCAGGATCCATTTTTGCTTCTGTTCCTCCAGAGGGGATGCCCTTGGGGCCAGCTGGGGGAGCTTGCAGGTGCATGGGAGGCGGGGGTCTTTGCCTCATGGAATGACTCTTCAACCCAGACTTTTGTTCAGCTTTGTTCTTTTTTCATTAAAGAAAACTTGACACTGAGGCCTGATGTCTGGCTCTCTTTGAGACAGTTTGAGGAATCTCAGCAAGGCAGCACTCAAACCCACCGTGATCTGAGCCCATTGCTCTCGGTGACAGAGACAGGCAGACTAGATTTTCACCAACACCAGAGGGGTGTTCTGAAATGTCCAAAAATCTAAAATATGGGACACTTCCTTAGTGGACAGTGAGGAAAAGGATGTTGGGAACTGGAAAGATGGTGACCCATGTTATGCAGGGGCAAAATGCTTGGTATAGCTGTCACCGCAATAACTTAGGGTTGGGTGGGAATGTGCTTCCTGGAGAGGGTCCTATTTTTTTCTATCCATTGACATACACTTATGTTCCTGTAGAAAAGAATTAAACAGCCTTTTCCAGTTTGGCTCAGTGGTTAGAGGACTGAAGGGTCCTGGGTTTGATTCCAGCCAAGGGCATGTAACTCAGTTGCAGGCTCAACCTTGGCCCTGGTTGGGGTGCGTGTGGGAGGCAACCAATCAATGTGTCTCTCTCACATCAGTGTCTCTCTCCCTCTCTCTCTCTCTCCCTTCCACTCCCTCTGAAAGCAATGGAAAAAATATCCTCAGGTGAGGATTAAAAAAAAATTTTTTTTAAAGAAAAGAATTAAACCATCAGTGCATCTGGCTTTCCCCCTCAACCATGTGCCTGGGTGTATTTCTGTATTTGTGTGTAAAGATTCACCTATTTCTTTTAATGGAAGGCGGGTATGAAGAAAATCTGGCATTTAGGACTGGGGAGGAAATGGAGTAGGTGGGATAGGTCAGGGGAGGTCAAATACCTTGGTGTGGCCAGATGTAGGTGGAGAAATTTGTTTTGCTTAAAAGATGGGGTAGAAACTGGAGGATTCCCTGGAGAACCTGAGATGACCCAGGTGTGGGTGGGAGAGGAGCCTTCAGAAGGGAGAGGCCAGGCCCGGTGGGGCATCATGGTCTTCTTCTTTTTTTATATTAATGTGAAAATCACATAACATGCAGTTAATTATTTTAAAGTGTACAACTCGGTGACAATGAGTGCATTCACAATGTTGTGGAACCACCACCTCTATCTAATTCCAAAGCATTTTTATCACCTCAGAACACCCCTCCCCCTCCCCCTGACAACCACTAATCCACTTCCTGTCTCTGTGGATTTGCCTGTTCTGGATATTTCACATAAATGGGCTTATACTTCGGTGGCCTTTTGTATCTGACTTCTCACTGGGCATCATGTGTTCAAGGCCCATCCATGTTGTATCGAGTGTAGGCGCTTCCCTCCTTTCCATGGCTGAGTAAATCCAGTGTGTGAGTGTGTGTGTTTTTTTCATTGTTCATCTGTTGATAGCATCATGTTACAAATGACAGAAACCACCCTCTTAATTGTTAAGAGCAACAGAAAGGGTTGGTTTCTGAAGCTGAAATGTTCAGAAGAAGAGATGGCTGTAGGCAAGGCTAGATCACGGGGTCAGATGAATAGAGCTTTCCCCTTGCCTCTCTCTTCCCTTCCCTCACTCTTCATCTCTTGCCCTGCCATCCTTTGTTTTGGCTCTTGCTGCATAGTGACAAAGATGACCCCTGGCATAGGCTGACATGCCCCCCAGCAAACCCCGGGGAAAAGCAGCAGCCATACTTTCCCCATTAGTGCTAGCAAAAGTCCCAGGTTGAAGCTATTGGCCAGGCCTTGCTCACATGACCCCCCCCCCCCCCCCCAGTCTCCTGGATCCAGGGTAGAGCCTGGCAGGTCCAGAAGCAGAGGGAGTGGATGCTGACATTCCATCATCATCTTGCTTTGCTGTGGTGTGTTTCTGACCAACAGGTGGTCTTTGGTGTGAAAATGCCATGGTGGGTAGCCTCCAAGATGGCCCCGTCCCCTGGTATCCACTCCCTTGCGTAGTCACCTCCACACCGACTAGGGCTGGCCTGTGGAACCAACAGGACATCAGCAGTAACAGTCTCTCACTGCTGACACCAGGTCATACAAGATACGAGGCTTCGGCCCCACTCTCTTGGACCACTTGCTCTGTGGGAAGCCGGTTGCCTTGCTGTGAGGACACTGCAGGAGCTCTGTGGAGGAGCCCACATGGAGAGGAGCTGAGCCCGCCACCAACAGCAAACCGAGGGAGCCATCCTGGAAGTGGCTCCTCCAGCCCCAGTCCCGCCATCGGAGGAGGCAGCCCTGGCTGGCATCTCGACCACAGCTTCATAAGAGACCCTCAGCCAGAACCACCCAACCAAATTACTTCCGACTTCCAGACCCACGGAAGCTATGGAAAAATGTGTTCCTTGCTGTTTCAAGTGACTGTTTCAGGGTGACTTGCTACTCAGCAATAGTGCACTAATACTTGCCCAAACACGCAGAGGACCCAGCCCCCTTTCTGCCCAGAACATTGGTTTCAGGGAAGAAAACGACAAAACACTGTCAGCAGTTTAACTGCCTATCTTGCAAAATGACCTACCTAGAGTGTTTGTTCCCATCTGTTCGTGGGCGTAGGAACAGCAACAATCTGTGAGAATCGCCCACAACAGTGGTTTATAAACCAACCACAGAATATATTAATTTTGAAACCTCCCAGGCCCATTCTTATTTCTAGGTATAAGAACATCAAGAGATGGCAAAGTGCCCACGCCGCCCTCTTCAGAGAGGGGAACTGTGCGCCTCCAAATAAAGCTGTTAGTTTTGGGGTGCTTACAAAGGTTGGAGCCTCAAGAAATGGCAATGAATCCACTTCGGGTGTGGCCAGCACCTTTTTTGGGGGGGGGGATGGAAACCACGGAGGGCGTTTTTAACTCTGAAGAGTGAGAAGAAACCCGCGTTAATCTAACGCCGCCTTTAGCCACGCCCCCCTCTGAGGCTCGCGCGGAGCCCGCCTCTGGGCCAGCTCTTCATTGGTCCGCGGGAGCTTGTGACACAAACGGCTCCTCTAATCACCAGCAAGCAAGGCGGGGCCGAGGCGGGGGCGGCCCGGGCGGCGTTTGGCTGCTGCCATAGCAACCTGGTTGACGTCATAAAGCCTCGCGGGGTCCAGGTCCTGCCTGCGGGCATCTGCTTCCCCATCTGCTCTGAGCCGCGGAGCTCGCCTGGGAGCTGCGGGCTTTCCTACCCGGGTTTAACAGATGGGGAGCCTGAGGCGCGTGGGTTGCCTCAATATATAAACTGCTGCGAGAAAACGCAGGTGGATGTAGGTATGTCAGCCTGGCCACCCCAGCCCCTGGAGGGCTTTTAAAAATCCTGATGACTCCAGGGAATTATGCCAAGTGAAAAAAAGTCCAAAGGTCACATAATGTAAGATTCCATTTATGTAACATTTTTGAAATGACAACACATAAGTGATTACCAGAGGATTAGAGATGGGAGGGGCTGAGGTTATAACAGGGCAGCCCTAGGAGTCCTTGCTGTGGTGGATACAGGAACCTATTCAGTTGATACAATTGTAGACAACACACACGCACACACACACGCGCGCGCACACAGGAGAGCAAGTAAAACTGGGAAATCTGAAATCTGGATAAGGTAGGTAATGGGGTCCATGTCAACGTCCAGGTTGAGATATTGATTTAAGTTTGCAAAATGCAGCCTTATTGGGGGAGACTGAGCGAATTGTACATGGTGGTATCTCTGTTTGTTACAACGGCAAGGGAATCCACAATGATCTCAATAAAAAAATAAATTAAAAAATTCTGTTTAGCTTGGCCAGTGTGGCTCAGTTGGTTGAACATAGTCCCATGCACCAAGAGGTCACTGGTTGGACTCTCCTGGTCAGGGCACATGCTAGAGTTGTGGGCTCCATTCTCAGTGGGGGACATGCAGGACGCAGCCAATCTGTTTCTCATCTATGTTTCTCTCTCTCTCTCCCTTCCTCTCTCTGAAGTCAATAAAAACATATTTTTAAAAAATACTGTTTGCTGGTTGCTCAATAAAGCTAAACACAAATTACCATATGACCTAGTAATTCCACTCATACATATATATCCAAGAGAATTTAAATAAGTGTTTATCATTTAAAATTGAAGGTGAAATAAAGAGCTTCCCAGACAAAAAAGGCTAAAGGAATTCAATACCATCAAACCAGCATTACAAGAAATGCTAAAAGGACTGCTCTAAGAAAAAGAAAGAATAGTGAGAGAAAGGTATATCAGCATAAAGGGGAAAAATGGGATTAAATAAGTTGATATCAATAGTAACCTTAAATGTAAATGGAATAAATGGTCCAATCAAGAGACATAGAGTAGCTGAATGGATAAGAAAACAGGACCCAAATATATACTGTCTACAAGAGACCCACCTGAGAGCAAAAGACTCACACAGGCTAAAAGTGAAGGGATGGAATAAAATATTCCATGCAAATGGAAAGGAAAAGAAAGCTGGAGTAGCAATTCTTATTTCTGACATAATAGACTTCAAAATAAAGACCATAACAAGAGACAAAGATGGTCACTACATAATACTAAAGGGATCAATCCAACAGGAGAAAATAACCATTATAAACATTTATGCAACCCAATATAGGGGCACCTAAATATATAAAAAATTTCTTGGTGGACTTTAACGGAGATTGACAGCAACACCATCATGGTGGGGGACTTTAACACCCCACTGACAGCACTGGACAGATCATCAAGACAAAAAATCAACAGGGAAACACAGACCTTAAATGACTCACTAGACCTAATGGATTTAATTGACATTTACAGAAAGTTTCATTCCAAAGCAGCAGAATACACATTCTTCTCAAGTGCACATGGAACATTCTCAAAAACAGACCACATGTTAGGGCACAAGGCAAGTCTCTACAAATATAAGAAGATTGAAATCATATCAAGCATCTTCTCAGATCACAATGCCATGAAACTAGAAATCAACCACTATAAAAAAACCCCAAAATATTCAAACACATGGAAGCTAAATAGCATGCTATTAAACAATGAATGGGTTACCAAGGAGATCAAGGAAGAAATCAAACACTTCATGGAAAGTAATAAAATGAACAGACAACAACCCAAAACCTATGGGACATGGCGAAAGCAGTCCTGAGAGGAAAATTCATAGCATTACAGGCTTATCTCAAGAAACAAGAAAAAGATCCAATGAACTATATAACACAACTAAAAGAACTAGAACGAGAACAGCAAGAAAAGCCCCAAGGAAGTAGAAGGAAGGAGATAATAAAGATCAGAACAGAAATTAATGACATAGAAACTAAAAAAAAAAAAAGAAATACAAAAAATCAATGAAACCAAGAGCTGGTTCTTTGAAAAGATAAATAAGATTGATGCACCTTTAGCCAGACTCATCAAGAAACAAAGAGAGAGGACCCAAATAAATAAAATCAGAAATGAGAGAGGCAATATAACAACTGACCCAACAGAAATACAAAGGATTGTAAGAAAATACTACGAGCAACTATATGCCAATAAACTGGACAACATGGGTGAAATGGATGAATTCCTAGAAGCATACGACCTTCCAAAGCTGAATCAAGAAGAGGCAGAAAACCTGAATGGGTTGATAACAACTAATGAAATTGAAGCAGTAATAAAAAAAAACTCCCAGCAAACAAAAGTTGTGGACCAGATGGATTTACAGGCGAGTTTTACCAAACATTCAAAGAAGAATTAACACCTATTTTATTCAAACTATTCCAGAAAATTCAAGAGGATGGAAAACTCCCAAACTCTTTTTATGAGGCCAGCATCATCCTAATCCCAAAACCAGATAAAGACACTACAAAGAGAGAAAATTACAGGCCAATATCCCTGATGAACATAGATACCAAAATCCTCACTAAAATACTAGTAAAGCAGATCCAGCAATACATTAAAAAGATCATACAGGCCGGCCGGGTGTGGCTTAGCGGTTGAGCGTCGACCTGGGATCCAGGCGATCGGGGTTCGATTCCCGGTCAGGGCACATGCCCGGGTTGCAGGCTCGATCAATGACTTTCTCATCATTGATGTTTCTATCTCTCTCTCTCCCTCTCCTTTCCTCTCTCTGAAATCAATAAAGATATATTTAAAAAAAAAAAAAATCATACACCACGACCAAGTGGGATTTATTCCGGGGATGCAAGGCTGGTACAACATCCTCAAATCAATAAATGTGATACATCACATAAACAAAATGAAGGAGAAAAATCATATGATCAAAGCAATAGATGCAGAAAAAGCATTTGACAAAATCCAACACCCATTTCTGATAAAAACTCTCAGCAAAGTGGGAATAGAGGGATCATACCTTAACATAATAAAGGCCATATATGACAGACCTACAGCCAACATCATACTCAAAGGGCAAAAATTAAAACCATTTCCATTAAAAACAGGAACAAGACAGGAATGTCCACTTTCACCACTCTTATTCAACATAGTACTGGAAGTCCTCGCCACAGCCATCAGACAGGAAGAAAACATAAAAGGTATCCAAATTGGAAAGGAGGAAGTAAAACTCTCATTATTTGCAGATGACATGATATTGTACAGAGAAAACCCTAAAGACTCCGTCAGAATACTAGTAGATTTGATAAATGAATTTTGCAAGGTAGCTGGATACAAAATCAACATCTGGAAATGAATGGCATTCTTATACACCAACAATGAACTTTCAGAGAGAGAAACTAAAAAAACAATCCCATTTACCATTTCAACTAAAAAAATAAGGTACCTAGGTATAAACTTAACCAAGGATGTAAAAGACCTGTACTCAGAAAACTATGGGACACTGAAAAAAGAAATAGAGGAAGATTTAAACAAGTGGAAGAACATACCATGCTCATGGATTGGAAGAATTAATATCATTAAAATGTCCATACTACCCAAAGCAATTTATAAATTCAATGCAATTCCTATTAAAATACCAACAGCATATTTCACAGATCTAGAACAAACATTTTGAAAATTTATATGGAACCAAAAAAGACCCCGAATAGCTGCAGCCATCTTGAGAAAAAAGAACAGAGTGGGAGGGATCACGTTGCTGGACATCAAACTGTACTACAAAGCCATTGTAATAAAAACGGCCTGGTATTGGTACAACAACAGACGTATAGATCAATGGAACAGGACAGAGACCCCAGAAATAGACCCACGCCATTATGGTCAGTTAATATTTGACAAAGGAGGCAAGAGCATACATTGGAGTAAAGACAGTCTCTTCAATAAGTGGTGCTGGGAAAATTGGACAGATACATGCAAAAAAATGAAATTAGACCACCAACTTTCACCATACACAAAAATAAATTCAAATTGGATAAAAGACTTAAACATAAGTCATGAAACATAAAAATCCTGGAAGAAAACAGGCAGTAAAGTCACAGACATCCCATGTAGTGGACTTTTCACTGATGCATCTCCGAGGGCAAGAGAAACAAAAGAAAAATAAACATACGGGACTACATCAAACTAAAAAGCTTCTGCACAGCAAAAGAAAACAGCCTCAAAATACAAAGGAACCCCACGGTCTAGGAAAACATATTTGCCAAGGATGCATCTGATAAGGGGCTAATTTCCAAAGTGTAAAAAGTACTCATATTACTCAGCAAGAGGAAGACAAACAACCCAATTAAGAAATGGGCAAAGGACCTGAATAGACACTTTTCCAAAGAGGACATACGGATGGCCAAGAGACACATGAGAAAATGCTCAACATCGCTAATCAGCGGAGAGATGCAAATTTAAACCACAATGAGGTATCACCTCACACCTGTCAGAATGCCTCCATCAACAAATCAACAAACGACTTGTGCTGGCGAGGGTGTGGAGAAAGGGGAACCCTGGTGCACTGCTGGTGGGAATGCAGACTGGTGCAGCCACTGTGGAAAACAGTATGGAGGTTCCTCAAAAAATTAAAAATAGAGCTGGCTTTTGACCCAGTGATCCCACTTCTAGGAATGTATCCTAAGAATCCTGAAACACTAATCAGAAAGAATACATGCACCCCTATGTTCATAGCAGCGCAATTTACAATAGCTAAGATCTGGAAACAGCCCAGGTGCCCGTCAGTAGATGAGTGGATAGAAAAGCTGTGGGACATTCACACCATGGAATACTACGCAGCTGTAAAGAAAGGTCTCTTACCCTTTGGGTCAGTATGGATGGACCTGGAGAAAATTATGCTAAGTGAAATAAGCCAGGCAGAGAAAGACAAACATCACATGATCTCACTTATATGTGGAATCTAAAGAACTTAATAAACTGATGAACAGAATAGATTCAATGACATGGAATCAGACATAGATCAGGCTGACGAATGTCAGAGGGAGGGAGGAGGGCTGGTGGGTGGAGGGGGAGAGAGTAACCAAAGAATTTATATGCATATATGCACAACCCAAGGACACGGACAATGGTGGGGAGGGGGACTGGGGAGGGGGCTGGGATGGGGTGGAATGGGTCATTGGGGAGATAAAAGGTCATTTGTAATATTTTAAATAAAAATAAATAAATAATAATAATAAAATATCAAAAAAATAAATAAAATAAAATAAGTGTTTAAAAACAATTGTGTGCACCAATGTTCAGAATAACCCTGTTCAAAGAGCCCAAAGCGGAAACAACCAAATCTCCAACAATGGGTGAACGGATAAGCAAACTGTGCTCCATCCATGCGATGGATTATTCAGCCATACAAAGGAGTAAAGCACTGACATTCTCTACAAGTTGGATTATCCCTCAAAAACATGATGCTCAGTGAGAGAAGCCAGACACGAAAGGCCACATAGTGTGATTCCATATATGTGAAATGTCCACAGGCTAGAGAAGGGAAATGGGGGTGTGTGACTGCTAATGGGGACAGGGCTTCTTTGTGGGGTGATGAAATGTTCTGGAATGAGATAGAGGTGATGGTTGCACAACATGAATATACTTAATGCCGTCGAATTACACTTTAAGATGATTAAAATGGTAAATTTTACCTTATGTGAATTTTACCACAATAAAAAAAAAAAAAAAATCCTACTGCGCATGTCTCGCTCCAGACCAATTACAGCAGAATCCTGGGCTCCAGCTTCAGGTGTTTCTAAAGCACCTCATCTGCTCTGAGGAGCAGTCAAGATTGGAAACCACAGATGAACCAGACACAGGAACCTAATGCCAAGGAGGCACGTGTTTAGACGGAGAGCGAAACAAACAGCTGTAAACTGTAACACAATACAACCGAGGCCATATAAATGCCAACCAGATCCTTGCTATTAAAAAGTTACTGTTGCCAGGCCGGTGTGGCTCAGCAGTTGAGCATTGACATGATCTAGGAGACCGCGTTGGATTCCCGGTCAGGGCACATGCCTGGGTTTTGGATTGACCCCCAGTGGGGGGCGTGCAGGAGGCAGCCGATCAATGACTCTCTCATCACTGATGTTTCTATCTCTCTCCCTCTCCCTTCCTCTCTCTGAAATCAATAAAGACATATTTTTAAAAAAGAAAAGAAAAATTAATGTTGTGCCCTGGCTGGTTTGGTTCAGTGGTTAGAGCGTCGGCCAGTGGACCAGAGGGCCTTGGGTTCCATTCCCGGTTAAGGGCACCTGTTGTAGGTGGGGGTGTGTTCTGGAGGCAACCAATCAATGTGTCTCTCTCACATCCATGATTTTTCTCTCTCTCTCCCCCTCCCTCTCTCTTCCTTCCACTCTTTCTAAAAATCAATGGAAGGCCCTGGCCGGGTAGCTCAGTTGGTTAGAGCATCATCCTGATACACCAAGGTTGTGGGTTCAATCCCTGGTCAGGGCACATACAAGAATCAACCAATGAATGTATCAGTAAGTGGAACAACAAAAATTGATGTTTCTCTCTCTCTCTCTCTCTCTCTCTGCCTCTCTCTCTAAAATCAATAAATTAAAAAAAATTTAAAAATCAATGGAAAAATATCCTCGGGTGAGGATTAACAAAAAAACAAGTTAAAAACAAATTAATGTTTCCCTGGCCAGTGTGGCTCAGCTGGTTGAAACACTGTCCCGTGCACCAAAAGGTGGCGGGTCCCATTCCCAGTCAGGGCGTATACCTAGGTTGTGGGTTTGATTCCCAGTTAGGGTGCGTACGGGAGGCAATGCATTGATGTTTCTCTCTCACACCAATGTCCCCCGCCTTCCTCTCTCTAAAATCTAAAATCAATAAAAACATATCCTCGGGTGATAATTTAAAAAAAAGACATTACTGTTGTAAGTCAAATCATTATGCTGTGCACCTTATACTTAGAAAGTGCTGAATGTTGATTATATCTCAATAAAATTTGGGGGGAAATTTCAGTGTTATGAGTTTTAAGTCTCACCATTACACTGTGGCTATGTGATTTCCTAAACGTCGTTCCAGAGAAACGCAGTTGAGTCTGCGGAGCAGTGGGGGGTAGGGGAAGCAGACGGAGGTGAACAGCTGAGACTTGTTGGCACAAATGATGCCTAATGTCCCAGCTGTTGGGGCTCCACGGCTGTTGTGAGCAGGTTGTCATGTGCAGCTCCTGCCACACGGTGGCGACAGATTACCGGCTATTTTGGTGCTCCATCCTGGCCGTGGGTGGGGCCCACTTAGAGGTAGTGGGGGGAGGGGTGCAT
Source organism: Miniopterus schreibersii (assembly GCF_964146895.1). NCBI lineage: Eukaryota > Metazoa > Chordata > Mammalia > Chiroptera > Miniopteridae > Miniopterus > Miniopterus schreibersii. The sequence continues at coordinate 64,490,012 of NC_138105.1, forward strand.
TGGGGCAAATGTGCTTGGGGCTTTTGGCTTCTTTTGGGGCTGCTGCCCCAGATTAAACCCACTTCTGGCTGTGGTAACGATCCAGGTGCGCAATCCATATCCATCAATATTCGTGGAATTATTTATGGTCCATGTTACCAACCTTCCCTCCCTTTGCCCCCTATGTTCTATTAGTTTTGTCCACCCTTACCGGCCAGGGTAGAATTCAGGAAACACGGAGGGGAGCTCAGGCTTATACTTCTCCCTGTAGATCAGTGGATTATTCTCTCCCCTCCCTCCACTCCTCACAGTTACCAGATTTAGCAAAAATACTGGACACCCTGTTCAATCTGAGTTTCAGATAAATAACATATCGCTGTTAGGTAGAAGGATGTCCCATGCAATATTTGAGATAAATTTGTACTAAAAAAATTATTCATTTATCTAAAATTCAAATTAGTTGGTTGTCTTGTGTCTTCTAGGATGAAGTGCTTCAGCTCTGCTACTGGGAGGTCTCTCAGTTAGTGGCTCCTGTGCCCTTGGACATGTCCCCATCCTTGAGGTGGGGGGGGCAGGGGAGTTTGAACATGTTTGCCCTGGGAAGGCCATAGAATCAGCCCTTTCCCCCAGAAGTTTAAAGCAGCTGTGTGCCATTTCATATGGTTACTGTAACAAATGACCACAGCTTGTTGGCTTAAACAATGCAAATTTATTCTCTGATGGTTCTGGAGATCAGCAATCCTAAACCCAGGTGTGGGCAGGGCTGGTCCTTCTGGAGGCTCCAGGGAAGAATCATTTTGGCCTTTTCCAGGTTCTAGAGGCCCCACACCCCTTGCTCGTGGCCCTTCTTCCTCCTTCATCACAGCAGCACAGCCTCTTCCATCTCTGACCCTCCTGTTTCCCTTATTAGAACCCTGTGATGACACTGGGCCTCCTGGGGATTCTGGGGTCATCCCCATCTCAGGATTCTTGACTTAATCCCATCTGCAAAGTGCCTTTACCACAGGTCCTATGAGCAAGACTGTGGAAGTTTTGGGGGCAGTTATTCTGCCGACCATAACAACCCATGAGTTCTCCCTCCTCCGTGGCCTTTGTTGCTTTGGAGCTGCTGTGGTCAGGACCACACCCACACTCTTAACAATCTCAGGGCATAGTGGCTGCCCTGCTTTCCTGGCTCAAAAAATATTTCAAGGTCTGCAGAGCAAAGAGATTCCCTAGGTATTTTCTTTTTTTGTTTGGGGCTATGTAGCTTTACATTAAACCCCAATAAAATAAAAAATTTTATCTCTCAGTTGCACAAGCCACCTTTCATGCTCAATCACTCCATGTGGCTGGAGGCTCCTGTGTTGGACAGTGTAGATCTAGAACCTTCTCATCATTGCACAAAGTTCTAGTGGGATGCTGTCCAATACAGGAGCTACTAGTTACATGTGGCTATTTACATTTAAATTCTGTTGGCCTCTAAAGTCCAGTGTGAGCCAGTGTGGCTTTCTTTTCTTCTTATTTTTTTTTATATATCTTTATTGATTTCAGAGAGAGGAAGGGAGAGGGAGAGCGAGATAGAAACATCAATGATGAGAGAGAGTCATTGATCAGCTGCCTCCTGCACGCCCCCAACTGGGATGGAGCCTGTAACCCGGGCATGTGCCCTGACCAGGAATCGAACCCCGATCGCCTGGATCCTAGGTCGATGCTCAACCACTGAGCCACGCCCAGCCAGGCGCCTTTCTTTTCTTAAAAGGGAGAGTCCAGGGGTGAGGTAGGTTGTGCTGAGTCCATGAACCAACAGAAACAAGTGACAAGAGAGTGAAAGCTTGCACTCAGGACCCTAGCCAGGCCTCAGCCTCTGGCATCCCTACTTGTGCTCAGGTGTGGAGAAGCTATATGCATAGGGTACTTGTTTCTGCTGCAAAGAAACGCTTCCCAGCTCCCTGGCCAGGAATGTAGTCTCTGTAGGTGGTTATGAGTTTTAGTCACTCCAACTCTCAGTGGCTTAAACAAAGAAGGAGGGCTTACTGGTGCTCACAACTGAGGGTGAGATGGGTTGCCTTCAGACATGACTGAATCCAGGGCCTCAAACAGAAAGATCCAGAATTTACCCCTGGGCACCTCTAGCTCTCCCTGAGGGCCTCAGCAGCTCTGGCCTTCGTCTTATCAGTTTCACAAGCCCCAAGCAGGGACTAAGCATAACCCTCAGATATTTCTGGAAAGTCCTGGGACAGCATATCCTCAGACCACCAGGAGTGACAGCCTCACCCTCTGGTTTGGGTCCTCACTCCTATGTAATATTGCATCTTTCAAAAACCCCTTGAGCCCGGCCGGGCGTGGCTCAGCGGTTGAGCGTTGACCTGGGATCCAGGCGATCGGGGTTCGATTCCCGGTCAGGGCACATGCCTGGGTTGCGGGCTCGATCGATGACTCTCTCATCATTGATGTTTCTATCTCTCTCTCCCTCTCCTTTCCTCTCTCTGAAATCAATAAAGATATATATATATATATATAAAAACAAAACCCCTTGAGAGAGCTCTGGCCAGACTGGATTTGGGCCTAAGGCCTGGGCTTGACCCTCTGGCGGCCATTCATCCAACAGCCTCATCATTCGCCATACCCTGCCGAGCCCCTGGGCATCCTGAGCAGTTTTGAGATGCCTCTTCTCTCCTCAAATTATAGCAGCAAACTGACAAGCTGACTCACCCAGGGCTGTCAAAAGGCAAATCTTACCCAAGACACAGGCCTCAACTCCTTGCAGAACTAAAGCCCTCCCCCAACCCCGCCATTGTGCCCACTCCCTTTGGGACCCTGATTTGGGCTTCAGCCCCCACTTCCTTCCCAAGAACTCACTCCTACCCCCCTCCCCAGCCCCCTACCCCATCCCCAGGGCTGCCCTTTCTCTCTGTGGTCTCCACAGCCTCACCTCCCTGCCACCTCCACCCCCTCCAGCAGTCTAGCTGGGGTGTGACCTCACCCCAGTTCACTGGGGGCCACTGTAGCCAAGTCCCACTTCACCACTGAACTGTGGGCCAGGCCAAGTCAAGCAATACCTGGCCACCTGAATTCGTCTCCTGTGATTGCAGGAGTAAAGTACCACAAAGTGGGCAGCTTAAAACAATTATCCTTTTTTCTCTCGTGGTTCTGGAGGCCAGAAGCCCAAAATCAAGATGTGGCAGGGCTGTGCCCCCTCCCAAGCCTCCAGGGGAGGGTCTTTCCTGTCTTTTCCAGCTTCTGGGGACTCTAGGCTTCCCTTGGCCTGTGGACTCATCACTCTAGTCTCTGCCTTGTCGACACTGTCACAGTGTGAGTTGAAAATCTTCCCTCTGCAGGTCTGTCTCTCCTCTTCTGCCCCTTATAAGGACACTTGTCATTGGATTTAGGGCCACCCCAATCCAGGTTGAGCTCATCTCAAGAGCCTTAATTATGTATCTGCAAAGACACTCTTTCCAAATAAGGTTCCAGTCTCAGGTTCTGGGGGATATATCTTTTGGGACCATGATTCAACCCACTTGACTCCCCCTGAGCCTCACCAGAGTTGGGAGTGTGGATGTGGGAGAACCTTGTTTTACAGATGGGGAAATTCCAGACAGGGCTGGAACCCCTCATGTGTATGGCTCTTCCTGAGACCCACCCCATGCCCTCTAGATAGGATTTAGCGGTCCAGGTGCTTCCACTCATCAGCCAGAGGGTCTAATGTGGCTGACACTCACTGGGTTCACTTTCCTTGGGTTTTCCTGTCTGTCTGTGGCTTTCTCTCCACCTTTCTGTTGCCCCTCCTGACCTGTTGTCCCAAGTCCCTTGCCTCCTCTTGGAAGCCCTCCTGGATATCCTAGTTTTCTAGTGGCTGTCCCCCAGATCTCGCCTCATTGCTCACTCCTCAAGCCAGCAGCCAGTGGAGACTCTTATCCCTGGAGCCCCTCCCTGTCACCACCTTCCACACTCCACCCTCCCTTGACTCCAGTGCTTTCTTCCTTCAGAACTTTGGTGGCGCCCAACTACTGATGACCCAACCCCTGGCCACCCTGGTCCTCACCTCCATGCCAACCAGCCCTGAACTGTCTGGTGGCCCAATGGGCCAGGTCCCAACTAGACCTAAGGTGAGAGGGGGACAGCTGTGGCTCATCACTCAGACATCCTTTTGGGGTGGGAGGTGTTAGGACCCAGGTGGCAGATTGCTAGACCTCTGTATCCCCATTTGCAGTGATGGGGGGATCCCATCCTGTGGGGACTGGAGCCCCCCCACACACCACAGAGCTGGAATGTGCCCCAAAAAGAGACAGCCTGGCACTGCCACTTCCACAGTGGCCATAACTGACTCCACAGTTGGCCGGACCCAGGGATATGGAGGACCTGAGCCTCAGGAAAGGAGGGCCTGGCTGGACCACCTCTCCAACAGACCTAATCTGGAACAGGGCACAGCACCTGGCTTGCGGTAGAGCCTGGAATGGGGGTAACCTGAGCCAAATTCCTTTATCTGGAAGATGGAGGATACAGAGCTGGGTCTGAGGGTCCCTCCCCCAACCCGACCTCTCCATGCCCACCCGCCCCACACCACGCCAAGGGCTCGCATGTCATAAAAAGACTTTATTAAGAAGGCTTTGGAGTCAAAAAATAAAACTCTTGATACAATTTTCTGAACCCTTAAGTCAGCTCAGCAAATATATAATCAGTAATTTAGCTGCGTAAGATTAAAGGTCCGTTACTTTAAAATAAAATATATTTTAGTTCTTAAAATTTATTCCATAAAGTACATACATATTTCCCTATAAATTTGCTACATATACACAAGAGGTAAAAAGTAAAAGTTTAAAAAAAACAATTAAAAAAAATTAAAAACGGACAACATAAACCACAGCAGAAGGGGATTAATAATTAAAAATAAAAAAGTTAGAAATTTCTGGTTGGGATGTCCCTTGCTCCCCTCCCCCCACCCCCTCAGGCCTTCCTGGGGCTGACCTACAAAAAGGTGACCGGTTAGCCCCAAAAAGGGAGTGAAAAGGGAGTAAAAATGTCACCATCCTCCTGGTGGAACTTTCTGCAGAGGCTAAGACTGCGCAAAAACAACACTGTCAAATCAGAAATCCACTTCATAGAAAAGAAGGACAACTGATTGTTGTAAAAATCGTTTTGTTTTTTTTAAAAAAGATCACCCTGGGGGTGTGTGTGTGTGTATGAGTGTCTCAAATAAAAAGTGCAACAGACCTTTTCTCTCTGGTTTATTTTAACCTGTCAACTCAATACTGTTATTTGTTAAGAACTGAGGTGCCACTGGGCTGCCGGGTCACTGTCTCCATGCCTGGGACCGGAGTTAAAGCTCATCTGTAAACACTGGCCACACTGCCCCTGCCCCCCACCCCCACCCCGGCCTGCCCCTCCATCCCCTGCCCTCAGCTCTCTCCTCCCCAACCCGGCCCAGAGCACAGGCCCATCCAGGGGCCGCGGCAGCCCCGCGCCCAGGGCGCGGCTCGTTAGGAAAAGATATGAATGGCCTGGGTGGCGGGCGTGCGGCAGGCGGGGCACTCAGGCTCGCTCTTGCCGCAGATGCGCACAGCGCAGTCCATGCAGAAGAGGTTGTGGCCGCAGGGCACGAGCGCGGCCATCACCTCGCCCTCGGCGCACACCACACACTCCCGCACCAGGGCCGCGCCGGGCGCGCCGGACGCCGCGGGGGCCGCGGGCCCCGAGGACGCTGCGGCCGCGGGCTTGCGGCTGCTCTCGGAGGCGCTGGAGTCCAGGGGGGAGCACGAGGAAGCGGAGGAGCTGCCGGGCAGCGAGGTGGCCGCGGAGAAGCTGCTGCTGCTCGAGAAAGATGACAGGGAGCCCTGCGGGGGCCGCCAGGGCAGGGCACCCACTGGGTCGGGGGGCCCTCGGCGGGCCAGCGGGAGCTCCAGGCCCAGGGCACCGGGTTCGGGCAGCGTGGGGGAGTGTCGCGGGGTACCAGCCCCGCTGCTGCGACGGACGCCGGGGGCGGGGGGCGTGGGGACCCCGTTGACCGAAGAGCAGCTGCTGAAGGACGGCACGGGCGCGGCGCGCTCGAAGGGCGCCCAGATGGTGGCCGCCGCAGGCACCGTCAGGTCCAGCGCCAGGAAGTCGAAGCCGAAGTCGCAGTCCTCGGGGGCGGGCGGCCCAGTGGGGGCCCCCGGGCCGTCACCGCCGAAAGTGAAACCTCCGTTGCCCGAGCCGCCGTAGGGGCTGGCGGGGCCCGCGTCCGGCACTGGCGGTCCTCCCCGGCTGCCCGGGTAAAAGGCCTCGGGGCCCCCTGGGGCGCCCAGGGCACCGTCCCCGCGGAGGCTGGCGGTGGGCAAGAGGGGCCGCCGCCCAGGGTTGGGGGCCTTGGCCCAAAGGCCTGCAGCTGCCCCAAGCAGGTCCAGGCAGACATCGGTGCCGTTGGCGTGGAAGTCGCTGTCGGGGCCGGCGTCGGTGAAGGCGCCGGTGCGCAGCGTGATGTGCGCCTCGATCTCCTCGCGGGCCCGGTCCACGTTCTCGGGCATGCCCGTCACGGCGAACACGGGCTCCTTGTCGCGACCCGGCGTCACGATGTACGTGTGCGTCCGCTGCTGGATGCGCTTGATGGTGGCGCCCTTGGGCCCCACTACAAGCCCCACCACTCGGTAGGGCACACGCACCTGGATGGTTGTCTGTCCCGGCAGGTTGGGTGGGCCCTGCGCCGTGCCAGGAAGCCCACCAGCCTTGCTGCGCGTAGCACGGATCACAGAGAAATGCTCGGCTGCAGACAGGATCTCACGCTTGGCCATCTCCACGTCCTCCTGGCGGCCAGTTACGATGAAGACAGGCTCCTCTCCACGCACCGGCGTCTTGATGTATGTGTTCGTCTTGGCACGCAGAGCCTTGATTTTGCACCCTGAGCAGGGGGAGTGGAACATGGTGAGGATTGCGACCCCTCCCCAGGACAGCCCTTCCCAGGCAGCAGCTATAGGGGTCAGCCAGCCGGGAGCCTCCACCTGTGGGCTGTACCCCTGAGGGATTTAATCTCAGACACTCAGAGTCATATCCTTAGATGAGGGACCTCAGTTTCCCCTCTGGTCCTGGGCGCCCCTGGGGTTGGCAAAAAAGCAAGAAGGCAAGGACTCTGTTGTAGGTTGAATAGTGTCCCCTAAAAATTCATGTCCACCCAGAACATCAGAATGGGCTCTTATTTGGAAATTGGGCCTCTACAAATGTAATTAGTTAAGATGAGGTCACACTGGGGTAGAGTGGGCCCTGAACGCAAAAGGAGGGACACACAGAGGAGACGGCCATGTGACAAGAAAGTCAGGAGTTGCAGTGATGTGGCTATAAGCCAAGGGACACCAAGCACTTCTGGCAGCCACCAGACGCTGGGAGAGAGAGCATGGGACAGACTGTCCCCTAGAGCCTCTGGAGAGAGCACAGCCCTGCCAACACCTTGATTTCAGATTTCCAGCCTCCGAAACTGAGAGAATTTCTATTGTTTCGTTATTCAACTGATTATGTCAGCCCTAGGACACAAATGCAGATCCTCTGACACCAACTCCCCATTTGACAGGTGTGGAAACCAAGGCTCAGATTGCATAAGCCACCTGCAATTTTCTTCTGACCAAGTGACCCTTCCAGTCCAAGGAGAGTGGAGGTCTCAGCCCGATGTAGACTCCTAGGCCCGAACTCAGGACACCTCCAAAGATCCTGGTGGTCCTGGTCTCAGGGATGGATGCTCAGGGACACTTGGGAACATGGCACTTTGGCTTCATCCTGCCTGGGCTATGGATTCCACTCTATGGAGGGGCAGGGTCAGCTGTTCAGCGTCTCTGATAGGGGTGCCTGCCCAGGTCCCTGATACCCCCCTCCCCCCCGCGCCTTTTGAGACATCTTGAGTTCAGGCCTAGGAGTCTGGGAGACCTCCCCAGCCTCAGGCTCTGGGGAGGTTAGAGGGACACAGAGATATTGTGTCAATACATAGGTGGCATTGAGAGGAGTAACAGTGTTGCTAACTTCACAATAGCGAAAGATACAAAGTTAGCAAGATCATGCCATGGCTGGCGTGGCACAGTGGTTAGAGCGTCTGCCTGCATGCCAAAGGGTCAGAGTTTCAATTCCCATCAAGGGCACATACCTGGGTTGCAGGTTTGATCCCTCATGCAGGAGGCAACTAATCGATGTGTCTCTTTCCTCCCTCTTTCCACTCTCTGGACATAGATGGAAAAAGTATCCTCGGGTGAGGATTAACAAAAAAAGAAAGGAAGCCCGACCAGTGTGGCTCTGCAGTTGAGTACTGACCTATGATCCAGGAGGTCTCGGTTCGATTCCCCGTCAGGGCACGTGCCCGGGTTGCAGGCTTAATCCCCAGTAAGGGGCATGCAGGAGGCAGCCGATCAATGACTCTCTCATCATTGATGTTTCTATCTCTCTCTCTCCCTCTCCCTTCCTCTCTGAAATCAGTAAGACATATTAATTTTAAAAAATTTAAAAATATATATAAAGGGGGAAAAAAAGTTAACAGAATTAGCATGTCTGCCCAGGAAGAAATCAAGGAGATGGTGCCTAGGCCAGGGGACTGCTCATCCTAGAGATGGCAGGGGGCTTCCTCACCTTGGTCCCAAGGAAGATAGCAGCTCCCCAATCAGGGCTTTGAGCTAAAGCAGGGCAGATGAATCGGGGTCAGAAATCTCTGAGGGAGGGGCTGCCTTTCTACCATCTCCAGGCCCCGCCTCCTGGGTCCTTAGCTACTACCCCCAACAGCAGTGTCACCTCAATGGCATCCTCTAAATGCACTCTGGCCCCCCTAACCCACCCTGACCCGTGGCTGCCCCCACGCCTGCCCTGATGGTCCCCTCCCTACCTGGCAAACTCTACCTGGCAAACTCCCCCTTCCCTGGCCACGCTGTCACCTCACATGACCTTTCCCACTAGAAACAGTATCCTTACCACTCTCACCCCCAGTCCTGGCCCTTTTCTGCATCACATTGCAGCCTGGCACTCCCTCCTCTGGGAAGCCATGACTGGGCCAGGTCCCTGCATACACTTCCAGAATTTCTCCTGATATCATGCCTGACTTTCTGAACTCCCTGAGGCCAGGTGACTGTGCTCTAAGGGCTAGTAGACTGGGGACTGCCCTGGGCCCTTGAGGGAACCTTCCTGTGCCTCAATTTCCTAACCCATAAAAGGAGGGCTGAAACACCCAACCTCACAGATTTGGGGCCAGACTCAAAGGGCCATGGCCCCAGGCAGACCTCCTTCCCCGGAAATGTTTGTTTCTAGCAGAGCCATGTGAGGAGAGGGACGCTATTGAGGCCTGGAGAAAGGGCAGGGGATTTGCCAAAGGAGATGCAAGCAACCGATGCCCCCCTCCCGATCTTTTGTACAGATGAAGAAGTGGGCCTTGACCCCAAGCATAGGCTAGAACGATGAGCCCCTCAGGTGGGTCAGGGCAGAGGAGAGACCATGCAGCTTCCCCTTGGGTGGCACTGGGTGGAGCCCTTAGTGGCCAGGAGGAGCCCAATTTACTGACTGCACTTCAGCTGTGACACCTGTTGGCCCACAAACCCAACCCATTGTCAAGACCCTGAGAAGCGGCAGAGCTTGGGACGATGGGATTGCCTAGTCCAGGAAATCAGGGATCCAGTGACCCGGGCCACCGCCCCCCCCCCGCCCCAATGGAGATGACAGAGTGTGGCAAGAGTTGGTGGTGAGCCCTGGCCAGTGTGCTCAGTGGTTAGAGCATCAGCCTGCATACTGAAGGGTTGTGGATTTGATTCCCGGTCAAGGGCGCATACCTATGATGCAGGTTCGATCCCCGCCCCGGTGAGGGCACCTGTGAGGCAACTAATCAATGTGTCTCTCTTATATCGATGTTTCTCTCTCTCTCTCTCTCTCTCTCTCTTTCTCTCTCTCTCTCTCTCTCTCCCCTTCCCTCCCACTCTCTCTCTCTAAAAAAAAAAAAAAGGCAATGGAAAAAATATCCTCTTTAGGTGAGGATTAACAAACAAACACACAAAACAAACAGTGGTGGTGACAGGGGCTGAGCCCCATGCCCGGGAAACTCTGGGGGCCACCACTGATAGGTGGGCATAGGCTGAAATACAGATTCCTGGGCATTGCCCTCAGGATTCCAACTCAGAGAGCTAGGTGTGTTTGGGAATGTGGTGACAGCCCTCGAGGCTGAAACTGTCCTGCCTCAGGCCCTAGCAACCATCACTCCACTACAGCCAGACCTTCCTCTCAAAGTGGGGAGGCTGAGGGTCTCCAGGAGAGCCTAGCAGACTAGGGCAGCCCTTTGCCTCCCATCACTCATATGACCTCATTATGGGGTCCTCGCCATACCCATGTCCTGGGCACTCAGAGAACCAAGCCCCACGGGTGACCACAGGCTACATTTATCAACAAAACCTCAAGGTTATGAGGGGAAGGAAGACGCAGGCAGAGGAGGACTCCAACAGAGGGAACAGCAGGGGCAGAGCTTCAAAAGCAAGGTGGGCTAGGACAAGTTCCCACAATCAGGCCAGGCCAAAGTGGGATGTAGTCCTCGGTGGGCCGTGTCACATTAGGGTGGTCTGGGGGGAAGCTGGCTTGTCTGTGACATAGGGACATGGAAAGCTCCCCACAGGCAGGGCAGGTCTACAATTGCCAACTCAAGCATGGGCATCTCTTTATTTCTATGCCCCACAGTGGATAGACAGAACACCAAGGCATGGACCCCAATACCCCTGCAGTGTCCCTGGCTGCCAGAAAGAACACCTGAGGCCTACAGGGTCAGGGTCAGGGCCAGGCCCGGGGAGTAGAGAAGAACAGATAATGGGGACAGTCCCACGCCACCATCCACAGCCTGATCTCAGAGATAGAGGAGACCCGGGGGGAGGGGGAGGCTGCCAGTCCAAGCCCTGCCTTCATCATCATTCATTCACTTGTTCCTCACAGTGCAGCAGGCACTGTGCTATGCACGGTGCTGAAGACCTAACCTGACCAAGCCCAGCCCTGGTAAAGACATGGACTGGGTCTCGCCCTGGGTACAGGGCATGGATGTCAAGGGGGGAGGGCAAGGGCCCAAGGTCATCCCCACGGCTAGTGTGCACCAGCATCCCAGGGAACAGGATAGGCAGAGCCAATGACACCAGGGTTCAAATCCCAGCCCTGCCTCATTTCTCAAAGCCTCTTCCTCCTGTGCCTTCTTGGGGAGGGGTGGCGCTGCACCTGGGATTTGACAGAAAAGGGTGAGTAATTGAGGGCAGGCTGAGCTACCGGCACTGGGGAGAGCCTCAGCAGTAAGAAGGGGGCTGTCCTGGCATCCAGAGACCCAGAGGGTGGAGAATGGGGTAGGTGATGGGAGGAGGGGAAGGGGTAGGGCTGGGGCAGTCTTCCAGGGTATGCTTGAGAACTGGGTGGGAGAGGATGGGAGCCACAGACGGAGCTTGGGCAATACAACCCGTCCTGGTATTCACTCTCCCTCCCTGGTACCCAGTAGCCTACCTGTGGGGTGGCTACTGGGAGCCAGCCTGGGATTAGAACCAGTACCTTAAGAAGCCACACAAAAACCCTGAGGGAGGTGCTCCCCACTACAGAGAGGGGCTCTTCATTTGCTCAGGGTCACAGGGCCTCCCCACTCTGCAGGGAACACCGTACTGCCTAGAGTCTGCTTTGTTGTCTACAACCACCAAGAATACAGGCTGGCACCCAACAACTGGGTGCCAAATGCACACCCAGGAGGTCGGGGGGAGCCTGAGGCCCCAGGTTCACTCCTCCACACCACTCAGCCTGAGGCTACAGGTTCACATGCCCCCTGCCTGACTCCTATCACTACCTGTAAGACATAAGAGGCGGCCTCTCTGGAAGGAACCCTCAGGTGCCAGGACACACATATGCACACAGAACACACCCTCATGCTCCACTGCACAACACATCAGCCTAGTGATTTTGGGCAAATGGCCCCCAGGCATCCATATCCACACTTGCCCAACTGCAGGTTTCTGGACACTCAATACATGGCAACTATCTTTTCTATGTCCCAGTGCAGTTATGGAGGACAGGGGCAGGGAAGTGGGGAGCCTATATAGGAAGGTGGCAACAGGGTGGTGAAGCAGAACTGTCCGGCATGGGTCTAGCATGCCTGTCCCTGACAGCAGCCAGCAGGGCTCAGAGAGTAACGTGTCCTCCTCTCTCTCTCATTCCTGATGGTGGGTCTCAGCACCATGCCTGGCACTCCTGTGTCCACATGTAGAAAGGACAAATGAATGACCAGAGGGCTTGCTGACCAAGCCACCCCACCCACCCGGAACTAGCAGAGGACCGTGTCCAGAGCATCCCTGTTGTCCATAGCTTGTGGTGGTGGTGAGGATGACAGGTTACCTTATAATTCAGGCCACCCCACACCCTTCTCTGGCTCCTGTTCCTGAGGGCCCAGAGGCTGAGACACCCCCTGCCCCCCGGCCTGAGTGTCCTTTGGCCCTACCTAAAGCCCCGCCCAGGCCCCACCCCAAGTTCTAGAACCTGGCTGACCAAAAGAGGACAGGAGGGAGGGGGCAAGTGTGGGCTGAAAGGCAGGAGAAAGTTGAGGCGGTGGGCAGGCAGCTAACAGGGTGGGTGGGTATGTGGGCACTGCCCACCACCCTCCGCCCGCCCCACAGCTCCAGGGCCAATGAGCGGCGGCCAGCCTGATGTCACCCTGCAAATCTCAGCCTGGCTCTCTAACAAAGAGAACAATGGGGCGGCCACAGGGACGCTCGGCAATACCACTGAGGGGACCCCTACATCCCCGGGCCTGTTGCCCGCCTGCCTGCCAGGCTAGGGCCTTGGGGTTGGATCCCAGGAGCCCCTTTTATAACTGGTCCTTGTCCTTCCACATGCCCCCAAATTCCCGACTCTCACTGAGAGCAGGGTGGGACCCTCTTTCATCCTGTTCTGCCCCCCCCCCCCAGCCCCAGCAGGGTCTCCAGGCTGGCAAGTCCTGATGTACCCTCTTTGTGTAGCCAAACTTCTCTCATCACCCTGACTGGACGCCTCCCAACCCCCCCAACCCGAGTCGGCCCGCCCCTCGCCTGTTTTGAGTGTGGAGAGCCCACCGCCCAGCACGGCCCTGGTCTCCAATATGGCCCAGCCCAAGGCCCGGGCAGCAGGCTGGACACAGGGGCCCTCCCGGGCTGGAGGCGCCCAGACAAAGGCAGCGGCGGGGCCAGAGCGCGGGCTGTGCCCAACTTTCTCTTGTGGCCAAAGGCAGGACAAAGGCGCAGGCACAGCGGCCACTGAGGCCAAAGCCCACACGGGGCGTGGCCTAAGTCTGCGGGCAGGGCTGGGGCGGCCCTCCCCCGAGCAGCAGCGCAGGGACCCCCGGCTCTGCGCCCCCGACGGCGGCCACTCACCCTGGCGACCCACGATCTCGGCGACGTGCTCGGAGCTGGGTACCGGCACGCACTCGGTCATGTTCACGCTCTTCTTGCGGCTGCCAATCACACTCATCTGCTCCGCCAGTAGCGTCGGGGGGCCCAGGGCCGCGGGGTGGGGCGTGAAGCCCACGAACACATCGGGCGGCGACGGCCGAGGCGGGGGCGGCGGCGGGGGGCTCACGTCGGGCTCCAGAAGCGGCAGCGGGCCCGGGGTCACGGCCACCGCGGGCGCGCCCGCATCAAGCCCGTCGGGGGGCGTAGGCTCCACTGCGGCCCCGCCGTCCGCGCCCCGTGCCACCGCTGGCGCGCCATCCCCGCCACCCGTGGCGGCCCCCTCCTCGTCCTGGTCGCCCGCGCCCCCCAGCCCCAGCACCGAGAGCTGGTTCAGCGCCAGGCGCAGCGCGGCGGCCGCGTCGTCGGGCTCAGGCGGCGGCCGGGGCGCGGGAGCGGCCTCCTCGGCGGCCTCGGACGCGGGCGGCGGCGGGGCACCCGGGCTGGGGTCCCCGCCGGCCGCCGCCCCGGGCCCGTTGCCACCCGCGCCCCCGCTGCCGTCGGGCTGGCCGATGGAGCCGGACATGGCGCTAGCGCTCGGGCCCGCGCCCCTGCCTGTGGGCCGCCGGCCGCCCGCGCCGCCGCCGCCCGCGCCGCCGCCCTCCGCCTCTGAGAGCTCGGCCGCCGGCCGCCGGCATCCAGCGGCGGGGCGGGAGCGGCGGGGCGCGGCGGCGCGGGGCTGCTCGGGGCCGCGGGAGGCGCGGCGGCGGCGCGACTCTGCTCGCTCTAGGCGGCGGCGGCTGGGCTCTCGGCGGCGGCGGCGGCGGCGCGGACGCTCCTTCCCTCCCGCCCTCCCGCCGCCCTCCCTCCAGCCGCCCGCCCCGCCCCGGCCCCGCCCCCGTGACGCGCGCCCTGCCAACAATGGGGGCGCTGGGCAGGGCGCACGCGCGGGGCGGGGCGGGGCGCGGTCACATGGGCGCCAGCCACCCTCGCCGCGGGCTTTCGGGCGGGTCCAGCGGGCTTGCAGGTGCGGGCGCTGCCGCAGGTAGGTGCCCGCGGCGCCCCGAGGCCGAAGAGCGCCTGCATCCCTTTGCCCAGGGCCCCTCTGTGCCCCCAGGCACTTCGCCCCTGTCCCCGCCCCAGGGCCGGGGTCTCTACCCCCTAGACTCCTCGAGAGCTCGCGGGCCTTCGAACTCCGGTCCCCATTCCTGCAAGTACAGGGCGCCCGTGGGCCCCTGGGGAGGTCAAGGGCACCCACATCCCCCAGCACGAGTGTGCTGGAGCCCGAGTTTGTGCCACGTGGGCGGTGCTTCCCGGTTTGGGCTGGTTTCCACCGGTCGAAGCCCTCCGAGGTGAAGATCCTCCCTCTTTCTGGGGTGCCTGGCGCCCTGCCCTGTGGGCTCCCGGAGCAGCCCAGCGCGCCCAGTTCCAGAGCCGCCCTGTCCGCGCGGCCTTTCCTTCAGCTGACTTTTTCCTTTGGAGTTGAAGGGCCCTCCGGTTTTCCCATGGGGTGTCTCATGATAAATGGGCAGGGAGCAGAACGGACCCTACGGTGTCGCCCGCCCTGCTCTTCATGGGACCCCTTCTAGGCCCGTAGTTGGCTGTGGAACTTCAGGACTATTGCTTGAGCTTTTTAGGTGGGAGAGGGGAAACCTGATCCCTTTTGCCACATACTGGCCCCTACTCTGGTGTCCACCGCCATCCTCACAGGCTTAGGTTTTACCCCCCACCCCCCACTATGTAGTTCCTCAACCAAAGCTGTCTAGGGCTGAACCATCCACTTCCAGTCATTTCTCTCCACCTACTGTCTTCCGTGGCAAGTACCTCTTCCCCAGTTAAAGCCCTCACTCCACTCTGGCCAGTGTGGCTCAGTTTTTTGGAGCATAGTCCCCTGCACCAAAGGGTCGAGGGTTATCGGCACATAGCAGGGCTTTGGGTACGATCCCCTACTGGGGTGTGTAAGGAGGCAACCCATCGATTTTTTTTCTCTCTCCCTCTCCCTTTCTCTCTCTTTAAAATCAATAAAAAACATATCCTCGGTGAGGATTTACACACACAAGAAAGCTCTTAATCCCCTGCCTTGGTCCCTGTGCCTGACCCTTCCCCACCCTCACCCCCAGGCCACATCCAGGCCAAGTTCCTCTCTTGTGGCCCCAGATCCGAGGCAGCCCTTCTATAAATGCATGTTGAATGAGTGATTGGAGGAAGTTGGAGATCATCCAATTCCAGGGCTCAAACTGTTTCCTCACACTCAGGCTACGAATGGCGTCCAGGTTCCAAGGTTGGGCAGAGATGAGGCAGGCTGAGTGGAGGTGTGTCTTCTGTGATGGGCTGAATAGTGGCCCTAAAGACATTCATCCTCACTTGACTAAGGGACTTTGCAGATGGGATTAAGTCAAGGCCCCTGAGATGGAGTGACCCTGGATTTCCCTTGGGGGTCCAGTGTCATCATAGGGTCCTCAAAAGAGGGAGACAGGAGGGTCAAAGCCAAAGATGGAAGATACTGTGCTGCTGGCTGTTAAGATGGAGGAAGGGCCCTGGCTGGTTTGGCTCTGGTTAGAGGGTCAGCCCTCAGACTGAAGGGTCTCAGGTTCGATTCCGGTCAAGGGCACATACCTCAGTTGCAGGCTCCATCCCTGACCCCTGCCTGGGGGCTCGTGTGGGAGGCAACCAATTGATGGGTCTCTCTGACATCGATGTTACTCTCTCCCCCTTCCACTCTCTCTGAAAAGCACTGGAAAAATATCCTCAGGTGAGGATTAAAACAAACAAAAATAAAGATGGAGGAAGGGGCTACCGGCCAGGGATGTAGTGCCTCTAGAAGCTGGAAAAGGCAGGAAACGATTCTCCACTAGAGGCTGTCCTCCCAAAGGACAGCCCTGCCCACACTTGGGTTGAACCCCATGTTGGACTCCTGACCTCAGAATGTATGTTTGTAGTGTAAGCCACAAAGTTTATGGTGATTTGTCCCAGCAGCCACAGGAGGCTCACACAAATGAGGCATCCCAGGCATGCTGAGCTGGGCATGGGTGCAGGGTGGTTCAGAAAGCTCTGCCTGCCTTGGACTAGGAGCAGCCAGGCACATGGTAGAGACCTGGGGGTGGCTCAGGGTCCATGGTGCAGATGCCCCTAAACTTGTTGGCTCAGAAACCCCAGTGCCCTTGCCTCTGGGGGTCTCGCTGAGGAAAGAATTCAGGAGGGACCCTCGAGCTTGGAAAGGTGGCTCAGTGTCAGGAAGGGCTCTGTGGTGTGTAGGACCCTATGGCAGGGCTGGAGCATTCCATTCTCACACAGAACCACTGAGGCCTTGGGACCTAGGCTGGTCTACCTTCTAAGGTCCCGACGTCAGTGGCTGCTCAGGGCCTCTTGGTGGCCAGAGGCTGGGCATGGTTAGCTGCATGGGTGCTGGAGTCATGAAGACCCAAGTCCTCAGGCAGGCCCAACTCCTTTCCAAATGGTTCCCCTAGGCAAGTTGCTAACTTGAGCCTCAGTTTTCCCCCTGGAAGCTAGAACCAGTTCCAGTGGGTGGGCAAGGCTGACTGCAAGAGAAAAGAGTACACATTATGGAGGGGCCACTGGGGGGGGGGGGGAGACAGAGATGAACAGTCTTCACGTGGTTGTGAGGAGGGAGGTCCAGGCCACCAAACCCTGACCAGCTGTGGGATGGGGGACAGAGGACCTGGGGGGCTAGGCAGGTGAGGGACCAGGGTTCTCCCAGCACTTGCACCAGCCTTTAGGTTTGGAGAGGCTAGCAATGGCCACTTGACTTGTTAGTGCTGGCCTGGAGGCAGTAGGACCCCTTGGGAGCCTGCCAGGGAAGGGCCAGTTCAGGTCCCTAAGGCCATGCTCAGCCAAGTCCCTGTGTGCCCAGCCCTGAAGAGTGCCCCCAACATACACCTACACTGGGAGATCCAGGTGCTCCAAGGAGTCTTGGTGACTCCACCCAGCAGGTACAGGAGCCCCAAATCTTCTGGAAGTCTCCTGGCTTTATGCTAACAGTGCTGGGACCTATCACTGTCAGAAGGCCTGCACCTTGGGGTCCACAGCAAAATCTGCCATCTCCTGGGACAGGCTAGCCCCTCCTGATTCCATTATCACCAAGCCCAGGATTGATGATCCACAGGAAGCAGGCCTGGGGGTGCCCAGGCAAGTCCCACACTGCTCAGACACAAACACTTCAGATTGAAACCAGGCTCAACCATGCTTGCCCAAGATGGCTTTATTCAGTTGTCCATCACCCACAGCAGCCTTCCTGCAGCCCCTCCACCCAAACCTGAGGGACGACAGGACTCATGGCCCAGGGCCCTCAGAGGGGCCAGTACTCCTGCCCTCCTTGGGAGGGGCCTTCCTTCCCAGGTGACATGGGCCTATACAGGGCAGGGCACACCACTCTTAGGCAGCCTTCATGGTTCTCAGGATTTGTGCTTCAACTTGACTTGGAAGGATGTGGTCAGTTTGCACCAGCATCCTTGGAAGATCAGGCTGGCAAAAACCCGCCACAGCTCTGAGGGGCTCCCATGTCACCCCTCACCCCTGACCTTCATGCCCACAGTCACAGGTTGCTAGTTAGGGCAGAGTGGGCACAAGGTGGCAGCCCTCTCCCAAAGCACTAGGGCTGCAGAGGATGGGTGAAATAATAGTATTCTGATGATCTCTGCCCCCAATGCTCCCTGGAGGCCACTATTCTGGGTGTGGCACTTGGAAATGCTTGGCCATGAAATGCACCTCTGGATGGAACACACAGGAGCCTGGGCCCCAGTGGCAGCTCCAGCCAGGCCACATGAGAACCCACGGCCCAGAATACTAGGTGTTAACTGTACCTGTTATACAAGGGGAAACTGAGGCACATAGGTCAGCCCTACTGTACTCCAGGCTGTGAGCAGTCCTCCTTAGTTGCTGGTGGCTGACCCTTAGGCAGGGCCTGCCAGGCCACAAACAGGTTTTCAGATGTGAAGTCCAGATTTCGCATCCACATGCAGCAAGCACAAAAGGTAAAGCAGTTACAGGACGTCCAGCCTAGTTTGTACCACCGATTTATTGAAGGAAAATGTCTGGGTTGTGCCGCTTTCTTTCAGACACGCTCCGAGTGTCACGGCTTTGCCCAGCAGGGTGGGCACTCGGGGAACCACCCTGCAAAGCCCTTCCAGGAGGGCTGAGAGGGTGGCCCAGAGGATTGTCCCTCACACTCAAGCTCGGGAGGCAAGATTGTTTCAAGAACCTTTCTCTGAGAAGCTCAGGACGTTGACAATGAGTCCTGAGGCCCAGCTGCATCCAGGAGCCATGACCCAGAGAGGCAGCCCCCTGCAGGCAGGGCCCAGGAGCGACCAGCACTTCCAGAAGCCTGGCCCTTCAAAGGAGAGCAAACGTGGGGGCTAACCGGGCAGGGGGACCATCCTCCAGCCATGATCCCCAGGTGTTCAAGTGGCCTGCGGGAGTGGAAATACCTGGGGAGGAGGTGCCACCTTCCCCCCAGCCTGGTCCCATCAAGGCAAGGACTGAGTCTGTAGGTGCCCCACACAGGCAGGGCTCGGGCAGGGTCTCTGGAAAGATAGAGAGGGCCAGGCCACCCTAGGTTCCTCCAGGGAGACAGGTGCTCTCCCAGCACAGCCGACACCCAGCGTGTAACAGGTCCCAAGGACTCTTGGACAGTCTCTCTCCCTGTGGTCACTACCCAAGCGCATGCTGTGGCCTGGGGTACACCTACACCTGCTCTACACATGCTCCATTTCCTGGTCTTGGTCAGGCTCCTCCTCCTCCTCCTCTTCATCCTCTACCTCCTCTTCCAAGCCTGGCTTGTCCAGCGTCGCTTCACCATCCCGGGCCAGCTCCTCCACGTGGGCCAGCATGTCAGCCATCAGTGCCTCTTCCAGCCGCTTGCGGACCTGCTGCACCAGCTCCTCCTGCTTCCTGGGGACACACGGAGCGCTGGCAAGGCACTTCCCTGTCTCCAGGACGACCAGGGTGCGAGGCCAGGAGAAACCAGGAGGATAGGATGCACAGACATACATGGGCCAGTGATTTTGGGGGCCTGAGGGTCCTCCAGCCCTGGATGGTGGCTCACACTCCCTTCTTGAGCAAGTAGCTCTAACTCAGCCTTCTAGATGGTACACTCCACCTCCTGAGGGACCTGAGCCTCAGGGGCTCCGAGTGCTCAGACACTCTACTCCTGTTCCACTGCCCTCCTCATTCCCTCTTGCCACCAGTTTCTCTCCCCACCACCTGGCAGGCACTACCCCAATCAGTTCTGGTCTGCCTCGTGTCACTCCCCATCCCAGAAATGGGTGGTCACCTGTCTGCTTGGCTCTTCTGGTCTAGTGCACATGTAAGCTCTTTTGCTATCACCTGAGTGGGGTTTGCAAAGAAAAAAAAGACCACTGAATGTCCAGTCTACTGCCCAGCCAGAGTGTCACTTGTCTTGTGGATGACAAGGTTTGCAGGTAGAGAACTCTAGGAGGGGAATGACTTTCTGACTTTTGGCTTGTTACCGTGGCAAAGAAAGTGGCTGTAGCCTGGTCTGCTTGCCCATCTGCCTCCTCTGTGGCTTTTAAGATCCTCCCCCACCTCCAGTTCCACATCTTCACTGTAATGTGAATCCAATGTTAGTGTCTGTTGCCAAGTCTGGTAAATGTTGGCGCTGTCCCTGTCCTGTGTGTGTGGGAGGGGGGCGTCCTTTCTCTCCTTACCACTACTCTCTTCTGTGTATAGCTGGCTACTCAACTCTTCTCCAGACAAGACCAAATCTACTGCCTAACCTGTGACCTGAATTTTTCATTTGAGTGACTTCTAATTGTAGTTCTGCTTAGCTTTAAAAATCCTTGTCTTTTTGGAGTGGTGTTCTTTTCTTATACTTTCAATTCCCTCTCCTGCCCTTTCCCTTGGGCAGACTCTCTGGTATGGGGGAGTTGGGGGGGGGGGGGTCCTAGTTCCATGTCCTCACCTTGCATGGAGCACAGGGGCTTCTCTCATACCTATGAAGTTTCGAACTCCCAATTCCCAAGACAGGAAACCCACAACCTCACCCTGTACACTACTCAGGCCATGCCTGCTCTGGTTTCCAGTCCCTTCTTTGGGGAGGGGTCCCTAGTTTTTTTAACTTCTTTTGAACTCAGCTGTGCACTGACATTTTAAATTTTAAAGGATGCATATTTATCCTATCAGCACTTTTAGATGTTTCCTGCCCAGTACCAGTTCAAACCACCTCTTTATCAAGTCTTCCCCAAAAATTCCAGCAAATGAACACCTCTTGCTCCAAGTCCACTTGCACTTGGGCACCAACAACTCAGGCCCAGCACTCAAGCCCCAGGATGTGTCTATCTTCACTTCTCACTCAGTACTTCCTGTTCCTGTCATGTGCCCACTTCCTGCCACCCCTCAGCAAGACCCTCAAAGGCCTTATACCCCTGAAGGTTTGAAGACACACCAGCCACGAGCAACAGAGAGGGCGGAGTGGGAGGGCAGCTACCTGATGTCCTCGTCAGTCACCATGAAGGCCTTGCAGAGGGGCTGGGCAGTGTTGAGCCATACCCCAGGGTTCTTCTCTACGGCAGCTGAGAGCTGCCCAGTGATGGGCATGGTGCTGGTGTGCAGGGCACTGGCGATGGCTGACAGCAAGGTCTCGTCTGTGCAGCCAGGTCCCACTCCTGAAGGGGAACAGGAGGGACAGTCACTACTAAGCAGCAGCCTTTGTCCCTCAGCCTCGGATGTTGTTTGTAAACCCTCCTTACGGGCAGGCAGTTGCTCTCACATCAGAAAAGGAGCCCTATATGCTCAGGGACGGATGGTTGTGTTTACGGTACAGGAGCAAAATCGCACCCCGAATTTTTCCAGGACCCTCCCGGACAGATGCATCCTGTTGGTCCAGTGCCTCTCCACCATTCACCCCAGCTGTGCTCTGCTCTGGGCAGCTGTCTCCAGGACCAGGAACCAGGCATCTGCCCCTCTGGTCCAAGGCTGGAGGTTGAAGGGGCCCTTCCTTCCCCCTGCAGACCCAGTCACCCTCCTAACTTCCCCCGCAACCCGTCCTGGGGGCTGGGGTTACCTTGCAGGCCCTTGGGGAGGTCCATGGTCTTCACAAGCTCCTCAGCGATATCAAAGGCGTTTAAGCCACTCAGCTTCTTCTCCCAGAAGAGCTACCGCCGGACAGACAGATGTGAGGCCGGTAAGACAGCCAGGCACCCCCACACGCAGGTGAACCACAGCAGTCCAGACAGATGGCTGAAGCCCGTCCACATGCAGTATAGTGGTCTTGGCATGACCTCTAACTCCCACCCTGGCTGGGCTACTGATGTCCCAGCTTGAGAAATGAGGGTGCCATGGCCCCAGCGGGATCCACACCCAGGCCCGTCCTCCCAGAGCAGAGAAATGCCAACTCCAGTTTTTGGCAGGACAAAGACCCAATAAATTAAATGAGCCATGATGTTGATGGGTTATGGTTCCCAAAAGACTGTCCCGCACACCCCACTATACAGTGTGTGGGCATTTGTAAATATGTATGAAAATACCGGTAATACTTGGTTTTTGAAAGGTAGTTTATAAAGCCATATATGTATGATCGTATTTTAAAAAACCCTCCACAAAACTTAACCACCTATTCAAGAAAACATTGGCCAGAAAAAGCCCCAAGTGCCCCAGCAGCCCTCTGCATGGTGGGTGGCACCAGGGTGGGGCTTTGCTCCCCACAGAATTAGGTTCTGGGGTGATTGTTCCTGACTGGCACTTAGGCTAAAAGACCCACGAATGTAGGCTTTGAAGAGTAGACAGCATTTTCTCTGAGGAAAACACCAAATGGCGGATGATGCTGATGCTGGGGGAGGGCCTGGAGGCCCCAGGGGCCCTGGAATGGGAGGCTGAGAAGGCTTCCATGGAGGATCTGCCAGTGACATCTGGGGCCAAGGTCGAGGCTGGAGTTGGGATCAGGACGGAGGCCACAGAGCTCTCGGAGGCAAGGCCGAGGACAAGGAGTGGACCCTGTCAAGGAGCTGCCGCCTGGTCAAGGACATAAAGATCAAGTCCCTGGAGAAGATCTATCTCTTCTTCCTGCTCATCAAGGAATCTGAGATCATTGTTTTCCTGGGGGCGTGCCTCAAGGACAAGGTTTTGAAGATTATGCCCATGTAACAGCAGACACTGGCTGGCCAAAGGACCCAGTTCAAGGCATTTGTCACCACTGGGGACTACAATGGACATGTTAGTCTGGGTGTTAAGTGCTCAAAGGAAGTAGCCACTGCCATTCGTGGGACCATCACCCTGGCCAAGTTCTCTATTACCAGTGCCGTGAGGCTATTGGTGGAACAAGGTCAGCAAGCCCCACACCATCCCTTGCAAGATGACTAGCTACTGTAGCTCTGTGCTGGTAGCACCTCATCCCTGTCCCCATGGGCACTTGCATAGTCTCAGCCTATGCCCAAGAAGCTGCTGCTGCTGGCTGGTATCAACGACTGCTACACCTCGGCCAGGGGCTGCACTGCCACCCTGGGTAACTCTGCCAAAGCCACCTTTGATGCCATCTCTAAGATCTACAGCTATCTCACCTCTGAAAAGAGACTGTGTTCACCCTATCAGGAATTCACTGACCATTTTGTAAAGACTCACACCAGAGTTTCTGTGCAGAGGACCCAGGCTCCAACTGTGGCCACCACATAATTTTACACAAGAAAAATAAATTGATGCCCTGGCTGGGTAGCTCAGTTGGTTATAGCATCATCCTGATACACCAAGGTTGTGGGTTCAATCCCCGGTCAGGGCACATGTAAGAATCAACCAATGAATGCATAAAATAAGTGGAGCAACAAATTGATGTTTCCCACCATGCCCCCTCAATCAATAAATAAAGAAAAAAGGGAAATTGAATTAAGCCTATTAAAAAAAAAAAAGGGTGGACCCAGCTTGGAGGGAACTGAGGGTTCAGGGCTGGGCTTGACCTGGCCCGAGTGTGTGCTCACCTGCCGGGGCTGCTCCACAGCCTTCTGGGGGTCACTCTTCACCTTGTTGCTGGGGTGGTTGGTGATCTTGGTCACTGGCTGCTTGAAGATGGATGCTGTCTGCCTGACAGGGAGGGCTGTGTTCAGGTCAGGTTTGCCCTGTGAAGACAGGCACACTGGCACCCAAAACCCCGGGAGCCTGATTTCTGTGTCTCCCAGTCACTAGCACACCCTGTGGCAAATTGGGACCTGGACCTGGAGGTGATGCCAAGTCCAGGCCCTGCCTATTTGATGTCCTCAATGGGGCTCTGGACCCACACCAGCCCAGTTCTTGCCTCCTGTGCCTCATTCTCTGTGAAGCACTAGCCTGTGGGCACCCTGGCTAGCTGTCCTGAGGGCAGGGACAGGGGTCCAAGTCCCACTGAACACGTGTCCATCAGAGGCTGGGGGACAGTGTCACTGGGTACCCATGTGGATTGTCAGCTGTTGAAGACACTGTGCAGGGAGAAAAAGTGCCACAGGTACCAGAAGCAGCCAGGGACCTCTCAAGGGACAGAATCACAGTCTCTTTTTTCTCCTTTTCTGTGGACTCCAAACTTCCCTCAGTGAATTGTTATAACTTCAACACTAGAAGTAAACTCGATTACAGTATTAGCTCTCTTCCCCCCGACCCCAACTCCAGTATGATTGGGTGCAGCGAGGTAGGGAGGCTCACCTTGACTTGGTTGGAGGAGTCATAGCGCACCCGTTGCCGGCTCTTGTTCATCTTGCTCATCAGCATCTTGCCTGTCCGGAAGTCGAAGGCCCCCAGGTCCATGGAGCCGCCCAGGTAACGTGCCAGCTGCGGCTTGCTGCGGAACTTCTTCCCACTTGGGCTGCGGCCAGAGAGGAGTCAGTGGCCACAGGACGCTCGGGGCCACCCCACACCCCCAACTCCAGGCCCACAGCAGATGCGAAGGCTGACAGCAGGGATGAATGCCTGGATTACAGAGGGATAGGGTCTAGCCCTGGGAGCCTGGCTGCCATTTTCAGAGCATTCCAGAAACAGAAACAGGCCATGTTCTTAAGAAAAAACCCAATGATAACAGGTATTTGAGGGACCTGTCCTAATAGCAGTTTCCTTCTAGTGGTTATAGCACTGGGGACTAGAATCTCCAGGGGGCAGGGCAGTAAAATCTCATGTTAAGATTTGGGGCCAGGACACCAAACAACTGTTCAGGCATGACCTGTTGGGAAAGCTGGAAAGCAAGAGCTCTGAGGGCCTGGCTGTGACAGTTTGCATCCTGCTCAGCTCCTAGGATACACCACCACCCACCCATAGGGCCATTGCACAGCCCAGTGAACACAACCATGCTGGACAAGACCAGCACAGGACCCAGCATGCAGTAACAGTACTGCCATATAAACTTGTGCGGCCACTTTGGAAATAGTCTGGCAGCTCTTCAAAGGATCAAACAGCAATTCCACCCCCAGGTATCTCCCCAAGAACTGAAAACATATGTCCACGAAAAAATTTAACCCAACTATTCACAGCAGCAGGATTCACAATAGGCACTGAGTGGAAACAACCCAGATGTCCACTAGCTAATGAACAGATAAACAACATGACCCCATCCACACAATGGAATATTACTCAGCCACAAAAAGGAGGGAAACACTGACACTCTCTACAATATGGATGAACCTTGAAGACATCATGCTCAGTGAAAGAAGTCAGACACAAAAGGCCACACTGTATGATTTCATTTATGTGAAATGTCCAGAACAGTGGATTTGTGGGTGCCAGGGGCTGAAGAGGATGGAGGGTAACTGCTGATAGGCATGGGGAACCTCTGGGATAAGCCCCTAATTTGAGCAAGTGCACGCCTGCCCTCTCCAGTCCTGCTCCAGATGTCTGGGCACACAGCAGACAAGGGCCAATGGAGGGCAGGGTGGGACCTGATACAGGCAGAAGGAAACCAATGGCACACTCAGCTCAGGCTGGGACCTCCTACTGGGCCAGGTCATAGGAACCTGTGCTTCTTCCCTTGGCCTGGCTACGTTCTTTAGGACAGTGTGCCTCGGCACAGAATCAGCAACTGCCTCAAGTTCTAAGGCTGCTAAGGACTCTTCTGAAAGACCCACTTTTCTATTATGCTCTCCACTGGCTTATGTGAACATTCAGTTCATGTGCCCAGGGCAGCGGAAAGGCAAAGAGGGAAGGACCCCTGCCCCAATACTTGCCAACATTTCTTCACCTCCAGTCACCCTCACCCATTGCTGTTGTTTAAAAAAAATAAAATGAGAACAGGGAGATAAAAACACAAAGCAGATGAGTAGTTGCTTAGGGCTGGGGATGGGGACACAGGGCAGTGATAGTTGTCTTTGGTTCTTTTGGGGGTGATGACAATGTCCTAAAATTGACTGTGGTGATGGCTGTTATCTGTGAATATGCTAAAAACTCAATTGTACACTTTTTTTCCAAATCCTCATCTAAGGATATTTTTTCCATTGCTTTTCAGAGAGAGAGAGAGAGAGGGAGAAGGGAGGAACATGTGAAAGAGACACATCAATTGGTTGCCTCCACCACATGCCCAGATAGGGCCTGGGATTGAGCCTGCAACCGAGGTACATGCCCTTGGCCAGAATGGAACCTGAACTCTTCAGTCCACAGACCGACGCTCTAACCACTGAGTCAAACTGGCTAGGGCTCAGTTGTACACTTTAAATGTGGTATGTGCACCCTATCTCAATACAGCTGTTAAAACAAAAAGTGCAGAGGGTTCGGGAGGGAATGAGGAGCGATGCTAATGGGCACAGGGCTTCATTTTGGGATGATGAGAATGTTCTGGATCTAGAATGGTGATGGTTGCACAATGTTGTGAAATGTACTAAAAATTGCCAAATTGTAAGCTTTTAAAGGGTGAACTGTATGGAATGTGAAATTGTATCTCAATTTTCAAAACAAGTTTTTCAGATCTGTACTGACATGGGAAGACATTCCTGATATTTAGTGAATGAGAAAACAAATGAGCATCACAGCCCTTCTCTGGAGGTAGGCCTACCTGGGAGCACAGCTGGTTGTGGGGATGGGAGCCAGTGCCCAACGTGGAGCCTGGAGGGTCTGAAGAGATGCAAAAGGACAGACACTTGCCTTGGACCTGGTCTTTCCCTATACCTTTGTTTCTCATCAGTAGACAGGGATGCTGTTCTGCTTTTCCTAAGTCTACTTCTACTTAAAACGAGACCTTCTAGGAAAATAATCTCTATGCTGCACACCCCCAAAAATTATTCATTAGGTAAGGGAACTAACTTCTCCCAAGTCCTGTTTCCTGCCTGGACAGAAAATGTAGAGCAGGGAGACTGTTTTCACAAAGAAAACACGTGACTGTGAGCAGACTCTGGGAATGAAGCTCAGGCAAATCATCAAGATGGAGAGGTGGGTGGGTGAGCCCCCAGGGGACAGTCTATAGGGTCACTCTACTCCTACAATACAATTCTTTAAAGAACACACTTGCTCACTCCCATTTTCTGGAGGAGGAAATCAATAATTCGAGGCTTGCATGTCTCTAGGGGCAGGGCTAGAGCTCAGGGCCAGGTCTGTCTTACTCCTCAGCACCCCCACTGCATTCAGGAAAATCTGCCTGTGCTCTTGCCCAGTCGCCGGGTTCAGAAGGGGGCTTCAGAGAGTGGTGAGGAGGCCAGGAACTTACATTCCAGGAAAATACCACAGTTCTACATCATATCCCCCTAGATCTCTTTCCGCTGGGGGAAAGGGGGACACCTGGTGGGTATCTGGTGGGTCACTCAGGCCAGAGACCGGGGAATGAAGCTAGACCCCATGCCCCCTCCTCTCCCATTTCAGGACCTCACCTCTTCGGGGCAGCCATGGGAAACCTAAAGTAGCATCTGTTCAGCCCCCCATTTTGGAGCTATCCCCCACCTCCAGACCCCCATGTTCAGCACTAGAGCCTCAGAGTGGGGTCCCACTCAGCTGAGGCCCTGACAGGCTCCCAGGCATGCTGGCCTTGATTCAGCTCCTGAGCTGCAGACTGCTCTCTGGTTCCTCTGGCCTCTGCACAGGCTCCTGGAATTCCCACTGCCTGGACTGCTCTTTCCAGTTCCACTGTTAGGGCTCAGCTAGCTGTCACTTCCTCAAAGAAGCCCTCCCTGACCTGCCTCAGCCTCAGTCAGGCACCCCTACTACCAGCCCTCACAGGTCCCTGCACTTCTCAGCATATGTCACCACCTGAAACCCAGGAGTAACAGGGTGAGGGCTGGTGCCTCCGCTGTCACACAGGAGGAGAGGGCCAGGGTCTTACTCCCAGCTAAATGGTCAGGACCCAGCAGTGCCACACACCTAGCAGATGCTGAAGAGATGCTTGTTAAATTAACAAAGGACAAGAAAGAGACCTGCCTCAGCCCTTGGATCTAAAAGCAAGCAAGCACACAAGCATGCTTAGAATTAAATGAGGCACCTGGTACCTAGTCTGAGGCCTCCCCACTGACTCAGGACAGAACTAAAAGGATTTAGGTTTCCTAAAGAGCCTGTGAGGGAGTGATGTCACAGTAGATGGTAGTGAAAAGGAATGTGCATGTGTCCCTAAGAAACAGTTTGTAGTGCCACTATGTCAATGAGTAAGTTAAAGGGTCCAGCTAATTCCTGTACACATTTGGAGTCCCACAGTTTTGCTCCCATCACTGCCCTGCACTTTTTGGAAACTGAAAACCAGAACCTGAGCTTGTGTGGAACAGTCAATATTCCTTCCCAGCTCACTTCCCTCCTTCTAAAACGGGGCTAGCAAAGGCCTAGCGACCCCTCCACTTCCCGCCTGTTGGAGGACGGAGCATCGTTTCTGCTTTAACTTGGCTTCACCCAGCCAGTTTCTGGGCCCACAACCAGGCTGCATACCCCCAGCACCAGCTGGCATTGAACATGAGGCAGGTGTCCTGCCGGCTCTTTCACCAGGGACCTGAAGCAAAGGGGAGGGAACCGTTAAAGCTGGCTCAGAAACAAAAGCTGCTTCTACCAGTCAGGGGAAAAAAGAGAAGGCAAACAGCAGGTGGCCCACTGTCTGGGGCTGGGCTGCGAGCCTTTCACTAATTCTTTGTTCCGTGGAGGGGGTTCAGGCAATTTCGGCCATTTCTCCCAGGCCAAGGGCGGCCCCTGCTTTCAATTTTGGGGAGGGAAACTCTGAAAGCCTCGGACCACCAATAATGTCAACACAGAAGCAGAGCTGTGTGTACCCGGTTCACAGTCTCACGTCCTGCGTCCCTGCGGGTGGAGGGTACAAGACAAACGGGGGGTGGCAATCTCCGAACATGCCCAAAGATGGGAAAGGGCAACCCTTCAAAAACACGCATCCCCCGGGGCCCGGCCACCCTGGAACCTGCTTCCGTAAGTATGCCCTCCCGGGCCCATCAGAAAAAAACTAGCCCAGCCCCCACCCCTGCCTCCCAGCGGCGTCTGGCCTGTGCCGGCGTCCCTCGGCCCTCCGGCAGGTTTGCCACAGAAGCCGGTGAGGCCGGTGCTCGACCGTCCCGTGCCGACCAAGGGCCATGAGGCCGCGCTGGGGGCGCACGCGCACTGGGCAAAGGGTTGAGAGGGAGCAGCCGCGCGCGCGACCGCGCACGCGCACTGGGCCAGGCGTCTGCCGCGCGCCGATACGCACGCACGACGCACACGCGGGGGCCCAGGCCGCGGCCCGGGTCGGGGTGCCCAGGCCGCCGCAGAGGCCGCTGGGAGGCGCTCGTTGGGGCCCTGCCCTGCCAGCACGTTCATTCACCTATAGTAAAAGACATCCCTGTGGCCGGCCGACAGCCCCGACCTTCTGGGCACTTCTTCCCTCTCCCAGCCCTGCGGGAGCGCCGGGCACTCCCACCTCTTCCGCTCCATCGCGCCCGGCTCCTCGGCCCGCCGCCGCCGCCGCTGCCCGGACCCCCGGTCTCCGCCGCCTCAGCTGCCTCTGCCGCCGCCGCCGCCGCCGCCACTTACCGCGGCTGTTCTGGCCCGCAGGCCCCCACCCTCCACCCCCAGCCGGGCGCGCGCCGGCTTTGCCGCCCTCTCAGCCCCCTCCCCGCGCTCGCCAGCCCCCGCTCGGGGGGCCCGCTCCGCCCACCCGCCCGCGCGCGGGGCCGCGTGCTGCGCAGGCGCTACGCAGGCCCCGCCCCGCAGCGACAGCGCCAATCAGCGTGCGGACAGGGAGCCCGGGCCTGCGGCTGCACCAGGCTCGCGCGTTCTGCGCCTGCGTCCTGTGTCCTAGTGGCCGCGGGTCTCGCCGGGGTCTCCCTCCTGCACCTGTCACCACGTTCCCGCCTGTGCCGGGCCTCTGTTCCCCTGCCGCCCGGTCTCACAGCGTCCAGCCTCTTCGTCGGCGTCCACATCCCGGGCTATTGCCACTGGCCACCTCCCTGCATACCCCAGGTCCCACCCAACGCTTTCTTTCTGACGTTTCAGAATCGGGCAATATGCGTCCTTCTCCCCGCCTCCAACTTAGTCCAGCCACCGTCTGTCGCCTGGGGGTCCAGGACCCTACATGGAACCTCTCCTCCTCCTATTGTCCCCCTCCCCCATAACCCCTTTTCCTCCCGAGCCAGAGGGTCCAGGTGGCGCTGCCCCCTAAGTACTTCTGGCTCCATTGCTTCCCCAGAGCAGAGGTTGGCCGGCCCAGGGCAGGTGCTTAAGCCTGCTGCGTGAGTGGGTAGCTGTGGCCGGCGCCAGGAGCAGGATGGGCCTCCTGAGCGCCGTCCTAGAGTACGCTCTCTGGATGAGTGGAGGGTGGGTTTGAAGCCCCCAGGCTCCACCCTGGGAGACAGAGGGGTGGTGCGCACACCTGGTTCACCCCCGCAGGTGTCATCCCAACTCTGAGCCACGTGATTCCTGCTCAAGTTGGAGGCAGGTCCTGGGCGGGGAAACCCAAGCTCACAGTAGGCAGATGTCATTTGTTTCAAGTTTTCAGGTGAGTGCGACTTCTTAAGATTTCTTATGTCCCTTCCCCTCCTGGGTTCCCCAAGGGGCAGCTGCACAAACACAGCAGCCTCAGGTGAGCAGGGCAAAGTAGCCAAGAGGGCACCCTGAATGGGGAATGGGCAGTCACTAGGTTACAAAGCTGGTTTAAAGCCTTAAATTCCTATCTGCAGAGTTCAGACCCAAATCACAGGTCTCCAGGACCCTGGCCTTAACTGGCACTTAACTGCTAGGTGTGTTTTCCAGCGTGTATAACTGTATTTCTTTTTTTAAAAAAATCCTCACCCGGGGATATTTTTTCCACTGATTTTTAGAGAGAGAGTGGGAGAGAGGAGAGGGATAGAGAAACATCGTTGTGAGAGAGACGCATCGATTGGTTGCCTCCCACACTCCCCTGACTGGGGCAGGGGATGAACCTGCAACCAAAGTACGTACCCTTAACTGGAAATTGAACCCGAGACACTTTGGTCCGCAGACTGGCCATGGCTATTTCTTCTATTAATTTTTTAAAATCCTCACCCAAGGATATGTTTTCATTGATTTTTGGAGAGGAAAAAAAACCATTGATGTGAGCCCTAGCTGGTTTGGCTTAGTGGTTAGAGCGTCGGCCCATGGACTGAAGGGTCCTGGGTTCAGTTCCTGAATGTACCTTGGCTGCAGGCTCAATCCCCAACCCCAGTGGTCAGGGCACGTGCAGGAGGCAACCAGTCAATGCGTCTCTCTCACATTGATGTTTCTCTCTCTCCCTCTGTCTCCCTTCCACTCTCTCCAAACGCGATGGAGCCCGGCTGGCGTGGTTCAGTGGTTGGGCATTGACGTATGATCCAGGAGATCACGGTTCAATTCCTGGTCAGAGCACATACTTGGGTTGCAGGTTCGATCCCTCATGAGGTAGGCAACCAATCGATGTCTCTCTCTCCGCTCCCCTCCTTTTCACTCTCTGGAGACAGATGGAAATAGTATCCTTAGGTGAGGATTGAAAAAACCAAAAACAAACATCCCCGTGAGAGAGAAACCTCAGTTGGTTGCCTCTCATTGTGGCCCAACCGTGGGAATTGAACCTGCAACCTTTTTGGTGTACAGGTCGAGGCTCCAACCAACTGAGCCACCTGGTAAGGGCACGACTTCATTTCTTAATTTAAGAAATATAGTTATGCCCTAGCCTGTTTAGCTCAGTGGTTAGAGCATCAGCTCATGGACTGAAGGGTCTTGGGTTCAATTTCCGCCAAATGCACATACCTCGGTTGCAGGCTCAATCCACAGTCCCAGTCAGGGTGAGTGCAGGAGGCAACCAATTGACATGTCTCGCTCACATCAATGTTTCTCTTTCTCTCTACCTTCACTCTCTGAAAAGCAGTGGAAAAAACATCCTCAGGTGAGGATTAAATACATATTTAAATATATATATATACACACACATATATATGTATGTGTGTGTGTGTATATATTTATAGCCCGGCTGGTGTTGCTTAGTGGTTGAGCGTTGACCCATGCGCCAAGAGGTCACTGGTTGAATTCCTGGTCTGGGCACATGCCTGGGTTTTGGGCTTGGTCCCCAGCTGGGGACTTGCAGGAGACAGCTGATCGATATTGATGTTTCTATCTCTCCCTCTCTAAAAAAAATCAACATAAAACATTAAAAAAAAGAAATATAATAACAGAGACAAACACGTTCATTGTAATCAGTGAAGCCATGTGAACATGTATAAAGGAAAAAGTATTAACAACACCCCTCGTGTCAGGGGTCCCCTTGATTACCCCATGTCCTGCTTTCAGTTTTTGGGGTATATACAAAAATGAAATTCCAGAAGTGAAATTGCTGAGTCAGATGGTAATTCTACCTTTAATCCTTTGAGGAATCACCATCCTGTTTTCTACAGCAGCTGCCCCCTTTCATATTCCCACCAACAATGCACAGTGCAGGAAGGTTCCAATTTCTCTAAATCCTTGCTAGTACTTGTTTTCTGGGGATTTTGATAGTAACCATCTTGATGTGTGTGTGGTGTTGGGGCACAGAATTTTGACCGCAAGAACCACTGTCAAATATACAGCCTATGTGTCCCCACTTTCTCCTCACATGCTTCTCAGGGAATCTGGCCCAAGCTGGGCCCCAGGATCATACTCCAGGCAGCTGGTCCACAGGCTGTGTGCTGACTCAGTGGCCTGACTGGGAGAGTGGGCATAATCCCAGGAGGGAAATACAGGGCGGCCCACTCCTCTCCCCTTGGGCTGGGCCTTCCTTATACTTTGCTCCTTTGAAGTAAACCCCCTTTCCCAGGCTGGCTGGTTCGGTCCCCAAGCAGACACCCTCTCCTGCCCATCTCTGAAAGGGAAGAAATAGAAATTAAGCCAGAAGGTGCCATATGAGGAACGGAACCTTTAAAAGACTTTCTATGGCAGAGTCTCCCCCTTGGCACTGCTTACATCGGGCACAGTCATTCTCGGGGGGAGGATGGGAGGCAGGGGTGCGTGCTGGGCACTGTGGGGTGTTGAGCAGTATCCCTGTCCCCGACCTACTCAATGCCAGGAGAACCCCCATATGTGTGACAACCACAGATGTCCCCAGACACTGCCAAGATCCCTGCAAGCTAATGAGGCTAGGGAGGCACTCTCCTGGGGCCCAAATTTGGGGGGGGGGGGCAAATGCCTTGGTCATCAAAATGAAAGGTATTAAAGCAATACTTTAACAGCTCAAAATGAATGCAAAAGATTCATTGTGAACAAAATGTCAAAATAAACTTTTATACTGTATCAATAAAATTACCAGGTTTAACATGCATGAAGCCATGACAACCAACATGCCAGATACTGTCCTTTGAACACCTAACAGGAATAAACTGCTGAATGCAGATACCGTGCAGTGCATCAAAATGTTAAAATTTCAAGTGAATATAGGATTGAGCAAACAGTGCTGTGTCAAGTCATTTTGGAGCCCAAGACAAAATGAGACATGCCCCTTTTATACATGTTTTTATGTTGTTTTTAAGTTATTTTTTATGTATTTATTTAATTTTTATGTCGTTTTGGGTTTTTTAATGATTAACTTTTCCCCTGAGACATTACAGTCATTAAAAAAGTATTAAGATATTGAAAAGAAATTTTATTAAAACCAGCAGTACTTTGAGCTTAGATATTCTATTTCTGCCCAAACCTGAATTTATTAGAATTTCACTCTTCTGGCTTTCATAGAAACACACTCAGATATATATAAATAAATTTTTCTTTTGTTAATCCTCACCTGAGGATATTTTCCCACTGATTTTCAGAGAGAGTGGAAAGGAAAGAGGGAAGGAGAGAGAAACATCATTGTGAGAGACACATCGATTGCTTCCCGTACATGCCGTGACTGGGGCCAGGGACTGAACCTGCAATCCCTGTGCCCTTGACCAGGAATTGAACCCGAGACCCTTCGGTGGGTGGGCCAACACTCTAACCACTGAGCCACATTGGCCAGGGCATGGGCAGTATGTTTTTAAACATCTGCCTCCACCTCTAGAATTTTTAAAAGTTAAATTTCTTGGGGTAACATTGGTTAGCAACAGTACATGAATTTCAGGCATATAATATGGCATATGTGTACTCCATTGTGTGCTTACTACCTGAAGAGTGGACTTCTTCCATCACCTTGTATTTTACCCCTTTTACCTCTTTGTGCTCCCTTCATCCCATTCCCCACCACCAAACAGTTGTCTCTATGAGTTTGTTTTGTTTTATGTACCATATATGAGTGAAATCATATGGTTCTTGTCTTTTATCATCTGATTTATTTCACTTAGCATGACACTATCAATATTCTTCCATATTGTTGTGAATGGCAGTATTTAATCTTTTTATGGCTGAGTAGTATTCCACTGTGTATATGAACCACATCTTCATCCACTCATTCATCAGGGGACACTTAGGTTTTTCTATCTTGGCCACTGTGAATAATGCTGCAGTGAACATAGGGGTACATGTATCTTTAAAATAAGTGCTTGCAAATTTTTTGGGATAGATACCCAGAAGAGGGATTCTGGATCATGTGGTAGCTTGATTCTTAATTTTTTTTAATGAAGAAGTTGAATGTTTTATTTAACTTTCTTGTTTTCCTGCAAGGCTGCTGCTTCATTGTATTAAAATAGCACCAGCAAACTCAGTATATTGCAAATTAAGATAGTATTGTCTGTCATCTGACACTGTAACTTAAAACTAACAAAAACTTTTCTCCACTGCCAGTTATTTCCAAATCCAGAGGTGGATGTAAGCAAATTACAATATTACATAAGGCTTAAGATAATGTTAGCCTGAATTGCATAATTTTTATAACTAGATTTTACCACAGATAATTTCAGGAATTCTGAATATTATAACTATAGCCTAGCCTAAAAATCATAGGGTGTTGTGAAAAAGATGAAATCATCAGAAAGTTAAGGGCTATTTTCTTCCAATAGCATTGTTTCTTTTTACATTGGTATTACTGAAAGTTGCTATTTTAAATCTTCTGTCCACTGCTAATTTAAGACAACTATGCTAGATTAAGTTGTTTCATACTACCTTATTTAGGGGGTTTCCATTTTATTCCTCAATAGATTTTATGTATTTCTCATATGCTTCTTCACTCATTGGTTCATCTAATTCTGAAGGGTTACTCAGTGTCATTTTGATTAGCCAACCATCTTCATAGCACAATTTGTTGACAAGTTTTGGATTTTCAGCAAGAGCTTCATTAATTTCAGTTACTTCTCCTGATAGAGAATAGAGTTCACACTTTCCAAAGCACTAAACTCATCTTGTTTGTTCAATTTTGTCCTAATTTCAGGCAGACTACAGTATACAAAATCTCCCAAAGCTTCCTGTGCAAAATTGCTGATTCCCACTGTTCCAATTCAACTTTCTGTTATTATCCATGCATGCTTCTCTGAACTTATGCACGATGAGCAGATTGGGGCTGGTGCACAGCGTCTGGAGGGTGTCTGCCCTTAGGCCCCAGGGCTGTGTGGCCTGCAGGGAGTGGTGGGTGAGGCAGCATGCAGGCTGCAGGCCACAGCCTGTACCCTCCCTACCGCTTGGAGCACCATGTTCCCAGGGGTGCCCATTCTTTTTTTTTTCCTATTGTTCAAAATATTACAGATGTCCCTTTTTCTCCCTATTGACCCCTTCCACCCCGCTCCCACCCCCTGAGGTGCCATTCTTAATTTTTTGAGGAACCTCCGTACTGTTTTCCATAGTGTCTGCACCAACCTGCATTCCCACCAACAGTGCATGAGGGTTCCCTTTTCTCTACATCCTTGCCAACACTTGTTTTTTTTTAAATATGTTTTTATTGATTTCAGAGAGAGGAAGGGAGAGGGAGAGAGATAGAAACATCAATGATGAGAGTCATTGATCAGCTGCCTCCTGTACTCCCCCAACTGGGGATCGAGCCCCCAGCCTGGACATGTGCCCTGACCGGAAATTGAACCGTGATCTTCTGGTTCACAGGTTGACACACAACCACTGAGCCATGTGGGCTGGGCCACTTGTTTGTTGATTCATTGATAATAGCCATTCCAATAGGTGTGAGGTAATACTTAATTGTGGTTTTAATTAGCACTTCTCTGATTAGTGGCATTGAGCATCTTTTCATATGCCTATTGGCCATCTGTATGTCCTCTTTGGAGGACAGTCTATTGAGGCCCTCTGCCCATTTTTAATTGTTTTGTTGTTCTTGAGTTATATGAGTTCCTTAGGTATTTTGGTTATTAACCCATTATTATACCATAGCCAGTTTGGCTCACTGATTAGAGCTCGGCCCTTGGACTGAAGGGTCCCAGGTTTGATGCCAGCCAAGCGCACGCTCCTTGGTTTCAGGCTCCATCCTGGCCCTGGTTGGGGTATGTGTGGGAGGCAGCCAATCGATGTTTCTCTCTCTCTGTCTCTCCTTTCCACTCTCTCTGAAAAGTAATGGAAAAAATGTCCTAGGGTGAGGATTAAAAAAAACCTTATCAGAGGTATCATGTGCAAATATCTTCTCCCATTCAGTTGGTTTTCTTTGTTTTTACATGGTTTCGACTGTGCAGAAGCTTTTTAGGTTGATGTAGTTCCATTTGTTTTTCTTTTACTTCTTTTGCTTTTGGGATCAAGTTCACAAAAAGCCATATGAGACCAAGGTCCATAAGTTTAGTGTCTTATGTTTTCTTCTATGTGTTTTATTGTTTTAGATCTTATATTCAAGACTTAAGTCCACTTTAATTTTTATGTATGGTGTTAGCAGTCTAGTTTAATTCTTTTGCATGTGGCTTTCCAGTTTTCCCAATGCCATTTATTGAAGAGACTTCCCTTTCTCCATTGTGTGTTTTTTGCTTGTCAAAAATTAGTTGCCCAGTGTTTATTTCCGGATTCTCAATTCGGTCACATTGGTCTGTGTCCTTTTCTGCCAATACTGTACTGTTTAACTGTTATGACTGAGTCAGGGAATGTGATACCTTTGGTTATTCATGGTACCCGATGGATTGTTTCTCCATGCATTTGAGGTAGTGAACTCGTGTTCAGATACTGTTTTGCTCTTAACAATTCAGCAAGTTGGTAAGTAGAGGTCTTTTCTTTTCCAGTAGGAGGTGCTGTAGTGCAAGTTTGTTTTCTCTCACCTCTGCTGCCTCTACTGGGTTCTGCCTCTCCCAGATTGGCTGCAATGGATGGGTGAGGGGACACATTCTCCAGGGCTCTCCCGTCTTCGGCTTTGCCGCCTTGCTGGTAATGGCAGCTCCTAGTTCACAGCTGCCGCACTATTGTGCCACATCTCTGGGGGGGTTTAGCTGCACTAGGTGCTGGCTATTCAGGCCAGAATGTGGCTTCTGCCCCGCCAACCCCCCAGGCCACCAAGTGGGGGCTGCAGCCTGACTCTCCCACAGCTACTTACCTTGTTAGCAGGGCTGTGGCGGGCATTGGCCTGCATCTTGTGGTCCTGTTTCTTTCCTTCCTTGTCCCACTCCCCTACTAGTTCTGATGCGCCAATTTCAGATGTCCCCATGTGCGCCAATTTCAGATGTCCCCATGTGCAATCTCTCAGGCATATCTGGGTGCTGAGAAGGGTCCTTCTGTTGAGTTAACAGTTGTCTGACTTTAAAGGGAGGGACAAACGGGTCTTCTTACTCTATGATGCTGGTGACACTCCTCAGATATATTTTTATTAAAACCATTAACTGTTACAAAAAGACATAAAAATATGGGAATTGGGGCGTGTTTCCTTTCGCTTCAGGCTGCAATATGGCTTGGCACAGCACTGTCTACGCTGCATGCATTAAATATTGTTAACAAAAATTTAAGAATACTCATTTATCTCACAATTCACCATGTATTTAAGTGACAGACATGTTCATATATGTCTAAAAGAACACTGCAAATATTATTATAATGGCAAATCACTGGAAATGAACATCCCTGGCTGACTGGTTAATAAATGTTAGTACCAGGCAGCTGTTAAAAACTGAGAATGCTGCTCTAGCGTTTGGGCCCTCGGTTTGAAGTCTCCTGAGTTCAGTTCTGACCAAGGGCATGTACCTCGGTTGCAGGCTCAATCCCTGGCCCTGGCTGGCACAAGGGTGGAAGGCAACCAATTGATGTGTCTCTCTTGCATTGATGTTTCTCTCTCTCTTCCCCTCACTCTGAAAAGCAATGGAAAAAGTATCCTTGGGTGAGGATTAAAAACACACAAACAGCCCAGCCAGGCGTGGCTCAGCGGTTGAGCATCGACCTAGGATCCAGGAGATCAGGGTTCGATTCCGGGTCAGGGCACATGCCCGGGTAGCGGGCTCAATCCCCAGCAGGGGACGTGCAGGAGGCAGCTGATCAATGACTTTCTCATCATTGATGTTTCTGTCTCTCTCTCCCTTTTCCTTCCTCTCTCTAAAATCAATAAAGATATATATATATATATATATATATAAATTAAAAAACAAAAACCAAACAAAACACCAAAAAACAGAATGCTGCCCTGGCTGGTGTGGCTCAGTTGGAGCATCGTCCTGTGCACCAAAGGGTCTTGGGTTTGAGTCCTAGTCAAGGCACATACCCAGGTTTTGGGTTGGATCCCCAGTAGGGGCATGTATAGGAGGCAACAGATTGATGTTTCTCTCTCACATGGACTCTCTCTCTCCCCCTCTCCCCTCCTTTCTTTAGAATCAATGAAAAACATGACCTCGGGTAAGGATTAAAAAAATTAATGTTAAGTGCTATATGTGCCACTAACTTAACTTCTGTAGTAACAAGGACATTATCATTCTTCACCCTTCCTAATTCTGACCATATAGTTTTACTTCTATTTTCCTATTTTGATTTTCCATTGCTTTCTCACAATCCTGTACTCGATATCTAGCACACCTGTGACTTTTCTCCACTGCCACATTTTTGCACTATTTACACTTATGTGCAAACTCATTCCTTATCTGCACAGAAGTGGAAAGCTAGGTATAAAATAAATGTTAAAGCTTGGTTTTTATAAACATTTTAATATGTAGTTTGGACATGACTTATTACTAAGGTTCTCTAAACTGGAAGTGAAATGCATGCCTTCTGAAAATGTTCTGGCTTTGTTAATTCTATAGTAAGCATTGCATTGAGAAATATCAATCTAACTATTAAAAAAACCTGAGGATACTGTTTTGTTTTCTTTTTTTAAAAATTATTTTTAAATGTCTATTTCAGAGAGGGAGAGGGAGAGAAACATCAATGATGAACCATTGATTGGCTGCTTCCTGCATGCCTCCCACTGGGGGTCGACCCTGTAACCCAGGTATGTGTCCTGACTCGGAATAGAACCATGATCTCCTGGATCATAGGTTGATGCTCAACCACAGAGCCACGCCAGCCAGGCTACTGTGTTTTCTTAAGTGGCCTGGACTCCAGGAAATAAGCCTTAGCTGAACAAAGTACTTGAGGAAAGGTGTGTAGAAAATGCCACTAGTGTTAAGAATATAAGGCTGATATGGACTGAATATGTGCCCCCACTCCCAAAATTCGTATGTTGAAGCTCTGAGCCTGTGTGGCTGTCTGGAGATGGGACCTCGAAGGATGTAATGAGGTTAAATGATATCCGAAGGGTGGGGCCCTGGTTCCCTGGGATTAGTACTGTTCTAAGAGACACCAGAGGGCCCATTTGCTCTCTCTTCTTTTCTCAGGCATCAAGGTAAGGCTGTGTGAGGACACAGTGAGAAGGCTGTTGTCTGCAAGCCAGGAATTGGGTCCTTACAGAAACTAACCCTGTTGGAACCTTCATGTCAGACTTTCAGCTTCCAGAACTGAGAGAAAATGAAAACTACTTTAGATATCTAAATTTTGTTGTTTAAGCCATGCAGTTTGTGATGTTTTGTTATGATAACCTACACAGACTAATATAACAGCTATTTCCACAAATATGGTATATCTGTATAGAATGATTCTAGAATTTTCAAGAACTTGGCAAGAGATAGAGAGAATTGGGCAGGGGCACCAGGGAGGAAGTGGACTGCGCCCTATCCTTGTGTACCTTGGTTGTTTCTGTCCTTCATGTGATGGTTTAACACAGCTTTAAATTCTAATATTCTCCTTTGAAAACACTGAGCTTAATTCTCCTCCCCTTGAATGTGGGCTGGACTCAGGGATGTGGTCCTAATAAATGGAATGTGCAGTGAGAATAAAGGAATGGAGTAAGACTTCCGAGGGTAGCTCATAAAAGACATGTGGCTTCTTCTGCTTGCTCATTCTGGAACCACTCACCGGGAGGCAGGTGGTGGGGAGGGCAGGGAAGCTAGCAGCCGCATTGTGAGGATGCCCAAGCAGGGCTGTGGATAAGCCACGTGGAGAGAAGCTGAAGCCTGGTTGTGCCAACAGCCACATGAGGGAGCCACCCTGGAAGTGGCTCCTCTAGCCCCAAGTTACTCGTAAATTCTCGGCCCACAGAAACTGAGAATAATGGTTGTCATGGGGTAATTTATTTCTTTTCTTTTTTTAAAATGTTTTTATTGCCCAGCCGATGTGGCTTAGTTGGTTGAGCATAGTACCATGCACCAAGAGGTTGCTGGTTCTATCCATGATCAGGGCATATGCCTGGGTTTCAGGCTTGATCCCCAGTAGGGGGTGTGCAGGAGGCATTGAATCAATGTTTCTCTCTCTCTCTCCCTCCCCCTTCCCTTCCTCTCTCTCTAAAAAAGAAAAAGAAAAAAGCAACAACAAAAAAACACACAAAACATTGATCAGCCACCTCTCACATGTCCCCCACTCGGTAATCAAGCCCACACCCTGGACATGTGTCCTGACCAGGAACTGATCCAGTGAATAGGACAATGCTCAACCAACTGAGCCACACTGGCCGGGCATCATGGGGTAATTTCTTAAGGTAGCAGTAGATAAATACACTTTGCAGGGATTATCCATTAAATACCTTAAATAACAAATTTCTGCCAGCCACTGGGAGAAATTGCAAAATTTTGTAGCGGAAAGGACCCCTCGATCACCCAAGCCACCAGGTTACCAAGTCTCCGGCATCATCACGTCCAGCCACAGCAGGTTTCAGAGGAAGGTTTAATGCATTCATACATCAAAGTTATTTTCATAAACATGGAAAGTCCTAAGTCACACTGTGGATCTCCTTGAGATCTATGCTGAAGGCTGGGGTTGTTCCAGATGCAGCAGGTCCTGAGATGGAAGCTATCAGTACCACCAGTCACCTGGAGGGGGAACAACAGAGGGTAAGCAGAAGGCTCTTGACTCCAGTTCTTATGGGAAAAAGAGGCATTGAGCCGTGAGAAGGAACAGATGGTGCAGCCAGGTTCCAAAACCAGATCTAGCTGTAACATCTAGGAGCTGCATGGCCAGGGCCTCAGGTCCTCATCTGTGATATGGGGTAAAGCCATGCACACTCTGGACTGTCATGTGGGCAGCAAGCTAAACATGGCACATTGATGGACATGCTGGGGACTAATGGACAAGTTCTGAAGGGTCATTACTGTGGCCCACAGCCTTCACTGTCCCCATATGTAAAATGGGCATCCCTCTGTCCTGCTCAGGGTTGGGCAGATTGAAATGGGAAGCAGGGTGCATGGTCATTCTCCAGGATTGAGCACTGAGGAGCAGTGCCCATTCCCTTATCCCACAAACTGAGGCTGCCAGCTGGCAGCTCTGTGCCAATGCGCAGGAGGTACCTGAAGAGCC
The DNA here is from genome assembly GCF_964146895.1 of Miniopterus schreibersii. NCBI lineage: Eukaryota > Metazoa > Chordata > Mammalia > Chiroptera > Miniopteridae > Miniopterus > Miniopterus schreibersii. The sequence continues at coordinate 64,531,333 of NC_138105.1, forward strand.
TAACCAAGAGCTCCGACCGCAGGCAGGATTCTCCAGGGTGAACAGTCCAAGTGAACCTCCCAGCGTTGCTGCCCTAGGCCTGGAAGCATGGGAATCCACCTTGTGGAAGTTCACTCCTCTGTCATGGGGGAATCATGGGGTTCACCTGCTGATAGCCGCTAAACTTACCAGAGGGGTCTGAGGAAGGTCAGTTTAATTAGTTGTCCTTCTTAAACTTGCCATTGATGTAGGGCACCCAGTCCAGAATCAGCCGCCAGTCAGTGGCCCACACTAGCCCCACGGTGCCCACAGCACCCCACATGCCTGCTGTGGGAATCCTGTGAGAGGACAGTGGGGGTCAGGCCCTGCTGGGGTCTCATCCTCCTGGTAGCACATGCGGGTCCCTCCCCCATCCCCAGCTTCCATAATATCAAGTACCCACCATGCACTGACCCCTGCCCAGCATGTGAACACATCCTGCTGATGATCCTGCAGGGTGGACACAGGCAGAAGACCCCGAAGTGACTACACTCTTATCTGCTTTCATATTGTGATCTGCCTAAGATTTTATTTGGGGAATTTGCTACTAAAAAAACAAACAGCCCAGCCAGTGTGGCTCAGCGGTTGAGCATCAACCTATGATCTAGGAAATCCTGGTCAGGGCACATGCCGAGATTGCAGACTTCATCCCCAGTAAGGGGCATGCAGGAGGCAGCGGATCAATGATTCTTATCAAGGATGTTTATCTCTCCCCCTCTCCCTTCTCAAAAAACAAAAACAAACCCAAGCTTGTAAGTACCATAACAGCAGCTAATGTGTGCATGCAGCTAATGTGTGCATACAGTTTACAGTGACTGGCCATCCTCTGTAACAGCCTAGGATTGAATGAGGCATGAGTATCGGGGTCTCTATTAGGGGTGAGAAAAGGCTGAGAGAGGGTGAGTCACTCCCCTGAGTACAGTCTTATACCATAGATCTCGTTTACTTTTTCTTGTTTACTGACAGAACATCAGCCACAAAGCTTCCATTTATTGCTGTGTTCTGGCACCTAGCAGTGCTACGTGCTAGAATATAGTGGGTGCTCAATAAATGTTTACTAACTGAAAGCCTGGGTGTATTTGTTGCTCCTTGACCAAGCCCAGATGAGAACGAACCAAGTGAGCTGAGCTTGGGGAAGCCGGAGCCATAAGGCGGAGGGACTGCATGGGCGCTGGTGCTTCTCACTGGACGCGCCAGGGACAGCCTTCACCATCCTGGGCCCGGGTCACCTCAGCTGTCAATCACCACTATCAGTGTCCACCTCAAGGTCCCTGCCAGAGCCACTGTCCAGAGGCAAGCTTCCACTCCTGCCTGAACTCGGGGACTGCCAAGTGTAGAACCCTTTTTCTTAACTCCTTAGGCTGTCTCCCCAACCCCATCCGCCTCCCACATGGGGGCAGGGGCAGCCGTGGGCTTCACGCTCCCTGTACAAGGTCATTTAAAAAGTCAAAAACAAAGCCGGGAGCATACAGGATCAGTTTTCAGGCCGGAAGAGCTGAGTCGAGGGTGCTGGGCGGGGACTGGGGGGGGGGGCCTTCGGGTGGGCACCGTCGCAGCCCCCAGCTGGAGAGGGAAATTGAGGCTCAGAACGGTTCCGCTACGGGGCCAGAGGGCGGCGGTCCGCGCACTGGTTGGGGCACAACGGCGGCGCGGCAGACTAGGGAGGGCGGGTTCGGGGTGCCGAGGGTGGAGGCCGGGACCTCACCAGTTCTTGGCCAGTTCGCGGTAGCGCGGGCCCAGGAACTTGCTCAGCATCGCGTCGCGGTCTGCAGCTCAGGGTGACCCCGGTTTCGCCAGGCCAGGACGCACTGCGTAGGCGCGCAGAGATGACCGGTCCGGGGCGGGCCGACCACGTGACATGCGCGCGCAGACCCGGAATGTATTAAGTTACTTCCGGGGCGGGGCGGATGACGTTGAGATGTGGGCGAGAGTAGGCAGCCTTGTAAATCCGTCACGCAGGTCCTCCGGTTCAGTCTCGGCGCCGGCTGTCCCAGTGGCTCTCAGCTGCGCGGCCTCTGGCTGCTAAGGACAGCCCACGACATTTGGCTGGTGGCTTCGTGTTTTTACTACGTGCCAGACTTTATTTACAATGAACGGAACTGAGACCAAGCTAGGAGGGGACTTGTCCTGGGTCGCCCACAGGGACAGGGTGCGATGTGAACCCACTTCTAGAGGAGTCGGGCTGTTACTGACCAGCTGTCATTGGAGCCTTGGCCAAAGGGCAGAACTTCCCCGAACCTGTTTGTTCCTCGCGGTTGTCTGTTGGAAATTTTCTGCACGTTTTCGTTTGTGAGCGGGTGTTTCCTTTTCCCAGCGGCGGAGGGCGGCGAGACCCAGGCGCCGAGGACACTCAAGTCCCCTGATAGATGCGCCTCCAGACCAGGCCCTCCACTTCTCTGCTGACCGCTGCCCAGGCTCGCTCGGGCCCAGCGTCGGAGGCAGCAGGCCTGGAGGTAAGCTCAGGACGCCGTGGGTGTGTTACCAAACCCAGCCGTGGCCTCCTGAGATCTACTCCCTGTGTCCTCACCTGCCCCTGCCCCGGGCTCCCAGCCCCGGTTTGGGAGCCAGCAATAGTATGTAGTGATTATGATCTGGTTTCTCATTCTTTTCAGTTGCCAGAGTTTTTGAGTTTAGTATAAGAGAGAACCTGAAAAAGCCTCTGTCCTTGATGGAAACTAAAACAGTGGGAAATAGGGGTTATTATAATGATTGTTGAGAACAAGGAGAAAGACAGACTAAAGCTGCCTGAAAAGACTAGCATTCATGGCATGGAGGCCTGGGGCTTCAGGTCCTGGATCTAGCAGTTCCTAAAGCCCTACCTCCATTGCTCCTTCTGTATAATATATTCCAGCTCACAAGGCAGAATCCTTTTCCTTTTAGGTGATAAGGAAAGAGCAAAAACCAGTGTAAGAGAAGTTTAATGGCATGCTGTATAGCTTCAGGGATGGCTGGATTCAGGAGTTTAGCAATATCATGAATCTCTTTTTTCATCTCTCAGCCCTTTCCTCTGTGTCACCCTCATTATCTGGCAAACTCTTTCTGGGCAGCATTGCCTGCAAACTCTGGGTTCATTTTCCAGCAGCCCTTGCAAGAAGATGGTACCTCTTTCCCAATAATTGCAGACAATGTCCCAAAGCTGGTTCTTGTTAGCCTGCTGTGGAAACAGGGCAGAGTCAGCCCTTCTTATATGAGGACATGGGCTGAAACGGGAAGAAGAGGATCCCCAAAAGAGAATAACTAGGATTCTGTGACCAGAGGAGATGGTGGGTAGCAGGAACTTCTGACCTCCCTCTCACCCTGCTGACCCTCTGCCCAGGCCTCTTGGATTTCCTGTGGGTTCCTATCTGCCCCTAGGTGGGTAAAATGAACTCCTTTTTTGTTTTTACTGATGAGAAATTCACATAACATATAATTAATCATTAAAGTGTACAGTGCAGTGGCATTCCATGCATTCACAAGGTTGTGCAACTACCACTTCTGTCTAGTTCCAAAACATTTCATCTCTCCTAAAAGAAGTCCCATCCCCATCCCCATCCCCATCAGCAGTCACTACCCATCCTTCCCCAGTCCCTGACAACCATGAATCCACTTCCTGTCTCTGGATTTGCCTGTTCTGGACATTTCACATAAATGGGATCACACTTTATGGCTTTATCTGGCTTCTCTCACTGAGCGTCATGTTTTCAAGCTTCATCCATGTTGTAGCAAGTGTCAGTACTTCACTCCTTTTTTCAATTATAGTTGATACTCAGTATTACATTAGTTTCAGGTGTATAGCATAGCGGTTAGACATTCATATAATTTATGAAGTTATTTCCCCCCAGTAAGTCTAGTATCCACATGGCACCATCCATAGTTACTACAAGTGCTTCACTCCTTTTCATGGCTGAGTAATATTCTAGTTTCTGGATGGACACATTGTGTTTGTCCATGCATCTGTGGTTTCTTTTTAGAGTTTTACAACATTATTGATGTATATCTGACATACAAAATGCACATATTTAAAACAAATACACAAGTTGGTATTTGGACATGTGCATGTCCATGCAACCATCACCACCACTGATATGATGAACACCTTCCCTGCCCCCTCTCAGTTCCAGCCACTACTCATCTGCTCTTTGCTGCTATTAATTAGTCTGCATCTTCTAGACTTTTATATAAAGGGAGTCATATAGTATATTTTCTTTGATGTCTGGCCTCTTCCATGAAGCATAAGTATTCTGAGTCATCCAGCTGTTGTGTCTGTCAGCAGTTTGTTCTTTCCGTTGCTGTCGTATTCTGTGCCGTGCGTGGACCTGTGTGTTCACTCACGTGAAGGACACCCTGGTTGTTTCCAGTTTTTTTCTATTACAAATGAAGCTGCGATGGATGATCATGCCCAGGTAGAACGTGTATCTTGGTTTCTTTTGAGTAGGTGCCTGGGAATGGAGGGGCTGGCTCACAGGGAAGCATATATTTAACTGTTGAAGAAACTGCCAAACTTTTTTAAAAAAAATTGATGTATAATTGATGTATGACATTACTCTACTTTCAGGTGTGCCATCACTGTTTTTTGAAGTAGCTGCAGCCATCCACCAGTCACATGAGAGTCCTGTGGTGTTTGTATGTTTTACCATTTTATTAAAACAAATTTTTAAAAATGTTTAAAAAAATTAATTTCAGAAAGAGGGAGAGGGAGAGATAGAAACATCAATGGGCTGCTTGATGCACCCCTCTACTGGGGATCAAGCCCGAAACTCTGGGCATGTGCCCTGACTGGGAATTTAACCGGCAGCCTCCTGGTGCATGGGACGACAGCCAGCCGAACCACACTGGCCAGGCTGTTTTATCATTTTAAAAAGGACACTCACTATATTCATTTCCCATGCTGCCATAACTGACTATTCACCAGCTGGCTTGAAATTACAGGAATTTAACGTCTCCCAGTTCTGGAGCCAGAAGTCCAAGATCAAGGTGTCACAGTGCTGGGCTGTGCTCCCTCTGGAGGCCCCAGGGGAGGGTCCTTCCTACCTGTTCCAGCTTCTGGGGGTTCCAGTGTCCCTGGGTTTGTGGCCACATCACTGCAGTCTCCACCTCCTTTGTTCCGTGGCTTCTGTCTCTTGTGTATCTCTCTCTCTCCTGTTCTCTTACAGGGACACTGTCATTGATTTGGGGCTCCCCCTGATAATGTAAAATGACTTCATCTCAGATCCTTTCCTTGATTACATATGCAAAGCCTGTTTTCAAAGGCAGGAAGAACCTACTTTATCACACTTCACAGATAATGCATACTTTTTGTTTGACCAGGGAATTCCCCAAATTATTAAATCATCTTCATTCTTTTTACCCCCACTGTTTTAAATATATTTTTTATTGATTTCAGAGATAGGGAGAGGGGGAGAGAAACATCAACGATGAGAGTCATTGATCAGCTGCCTCCTGCACACCCCCTTGCTGGGGATTGAGCCCACAACCCAGGCATGTGCTCTCACGGGGAATTGAACCTCGATCTCCTGAATCATAGGTTCATAGGTGGATGTCTGACCTTTGAGCCACGCTGGCTGGGCTTTTTTTTTTTTTTTTTTTTTTACTTTTATTGCATTTCTTTTATGTTGAATGTTGAATTTACTCCTGGGCCATAAGCTTTTGTTTCTTCATTTCCTCTGGGAAGTTATCTTCATTTTTCAGGAATTATTCACAGAGCAGACCAGCATTTCATATCTTAAATCCCAGGGCTCTCATGCAATCCTTGTGGGTCTTAATTAGGTGCCCATAGTACTCTTCTCCTTTCTCAATGATGCACACATCACTCTCCTTCTTGGTCTCTGGGCAGGTACAGCAAGGCTTCAGAGGCTTCTGTGTCTGAGAAGGGCACGTGGCTGCCAGACCTGGCATCTTTTTAGGCCCCAGATGTTGCATTTTTACAAACTGAAGGGAAGACTCTCCATCAACAAAATGGTTACAGCTTGCTTTATTGCGGTGGTCTGGAAATGAACCTGCCATATTTCTGAGGTCTACCTGTAAGGCCCTGTTCATAGGTTCCAGGTGCCACCATCACTTGTTGCAGCACAGTATGACCTCTGAGGACACCCACCATGGAGTGAAGTGGGTCTCCCTATCTTAGTCTGGCACGTCCCTTCCTTCCCTGGCCCAAGGGTGACAGGGCTGCTCCAGGCCAGCCTCAGCGGGTTCTCATCAGGCCCTGGCCGTGTGTGGCTGCTTCCTGAGAGCTGGGAAGGGCTGCCCTGGGGCCCTGACGAAGGTGTGCAACAGGATCCCAGTGAACCACACACTGACATCACTACTGTCAAGACACGGACATATCCTCATTGTTTCCGTCCCACATCCCCTGCCCACAGGATTTCTCTGAGCTGAGCCAAGCAGGTTCTCCTTCCAGAAATTTCCACAGGGCCAACTCTTGCTGGGACAGAGGGGGGATGCCTCATTCGGTGAGGATTTAGGTACCTTTAAGATGTATTTTTAAACACCTTTGTTGAGACAGAATTCACATACTGTGCTGTTCACCCATTCAATGTGCACAATTCCATAGACTTCGGTGTATTGCATTATTTATTTTAAAAAATTAATAGGCAGCATCTCCAGAAGCGGCTTTTCCATGTGAGCCTGTCCCGGTCCCAAGTCACCAGGAGCCCCTATTACAAGTGCAGGCTGCTGCCTAACATGAAGCTTTAGTTCTAGGAGGAATCAGTGGGCATCTTTCCTGGTCAGTCAGTGGCTTTGCTGGCCTCGCTTACCCCACTCCAGTCAGATCCCTATTGTGGCTGAATTGTGCACCCCTCCCAAAATACATGTTAAGGCCTGACCCCCAGTACCAGTGAACAGGATCTTATTTGGAAAGAGGGTTTTTGCAGATGTCATCAAGACTGTACCAAAGTAGGGTAGCCCTGATGAAGTGACAGCTGTCTTTGTAGGAGGGAAATTTGGACACAGACACATGGGAGAGAAAAAAGCCACGAGAAGACAGAGACGGCAACAAGCCTAGGGGCCTGAAGACTCTAGAGGAAGCATGGCCCTGTGACACCTTGACCTTCGACTTCAGGCCTCAGGGATGAGATAATTAATTCCAGTGGGTTTAAGCTGCACCCCCCGTCCCCCACAACACCCCCACACCCCCATTACCATCTTTACAGGATGCAAGCTCAGGCCACTCAACAAGCTGTTTCCTCATATTTGAAGCCAGGGGCCCCCGAGTTCAGGGTGCCACTTTCCTGCCTCCCCCTTCATCGCCAAGCACACAGCCGCTGAGAAATTGGAAGAGAGCTGAGCATTGTCATGTCACGTTTATTGCTACAGTGCTGTTATGTACAGGACAGGTCTCTATATTGACTTTAAAGGGGCTCATTTAAAATTTCTAAAGAATCCAGCCAGCTTTGTGGACACTTGTATAAAATTATTCTTAAAAAATTAAAAACCAGTTATCTTGAGGCACTCAGAGCACAATCCCCCTTAACTGTAATTTCCCCCATCCCCCAGTGCTACTTCTTCCCTTACTGGGTTCATCTTTATATAAACTCTACATGTAGCCCTAGCTGGTTTGTCTTGGTGGTAAGAGCATCAGCCTACAGATTGAAGGGTCCCAGGTTCGATTCCAGCCAAGGGCACATACCTCAGTTGCAGGCTCGGCTGCGGTGAGTGTGGGAGGCAACCAACCAATGTCTCTCTCTCACATCAATGTTTCTCTCCCCCTATCTCTCTGAAAAGCAATGGAAAAAAATATCCTCAGGTGGGGATTTAAATTCTGTATGTAAGACACAGTTCAAAAGTCTGCAGGCCTCCAGGGGTCTGGGGTCCTCAGCCCCTGTCTGGACCAAGGGGCAAAACCAAAAGCAGAATAAGAGGGAAACTGTGGGAGGTTCCCCAAGAGAGACAGGACCCAAAAGACCAGGGGAGTCAACAGGCAGAGTTCCCCCCAGCAAGCTGATGGCGCCTCGCTGTCCTGATGGGATTGGGAAAGATGACCCCAGGGGAGGGAAGGAGTCAGGAGGTAGCCCCAGCCTCAAGCCTAAATGTCCTGCCTGGTGCTGGCTGTAGGGTTCTCTTGAGCTTCCCACAGGTAACTCTGCTCCTCAGCATTAGGGAGTGAGAGTGGAGTCTTGGGGAGAGACACTGAGATGTTCGGTGGAGTGAATGTAGCCAGCTTGGGGTTCCTCTATTTGGTGGGGGCAGGTAAAGGTAAGAAAACCAAAACCCCAGCAGGCCTGAGTTTGTACCTGGGTGACATGTAGGTCAACCAACCATCCCTGTTTCCCTGGGAACTGCAGGGGATCCAGGGACACAGATGGTCAGTGTAAACATGGAACAGTTCTGGGAAGCCTGGGATGAGTTGTTCCCTCTGATGATGTGTAAGACCAGAGGGGACTTGGAGAGGCCTGGGACACGGGACCCACAAGCCTGAGGGTGACCCATCCTCTTGGTTTTGCAGCTGGGCAGTAATTTGGGCAGGTGTATAGCCTTGGGACTTTTCTGGGCACAGGGACCCTGTACCTTCTCCGTGCTCTGTCCATGCCCATCTTTGGCCTCTCCACATCAGGACAGCCACTTGGTGGGGTGGGCGGGGAGTGCGAGTTTTCTGGGTAGGCCTTGAGCCACAGCCCCACTGCCAAAGTGCAGAGAAGGGCTTGGGTCCCCAGGTCAAAGGAATGAAGGATAGGGAGTCTGGAGAGATTCTACAGCATCGTGCTCCAGCAGTGTGGTCCTTGTGCTCTGGAACGTGGGCTACAACAAAACTCCCCACTTTGGAGGTCTGTGGGCTCCAGGGATAGCAGCTTGTGGGGTCTCAGGTAGGGATAGGGGGGCCTGCAAACTGTTGGGAAATGTCTGGGGGACCAGAGTGACATTTGGAGGGGGACCTTTGGCGTTTTCACCTGGGAGGGTGCTGCCTGAGTTGCACCTCCTTCCCTCCTGAGAGACCAGGGTCTTTCTCCTGGAGGGGGAGAGGATGAGGTGGGGAGGCCCCCATCAGGGAAAGGCCCACATACCACTTTACTGCAAAGCAAGAAAACAAAACCCCAACATCTAAAAAAATGACACCCACCCATACTTGTTCTCCCCATGTCCCGTGGCTGGGCTCCTGGGACAGGGGTGGGGGACCTCAGGTTTACAGTGGGGTCTTTTAAATACAACTTTTAATCTGGTTGATCGTGAAATGCAATGCTTAGTTCTAGAAACAGCAGCAGAAATACAAGAGACACGAAACTTTTATACAAAAACATTTGTTGCTTACAAAACATATGCAAAAAACAAAAAGCTAAAAAAAAAAAAAAAAAAAAGACCAAAGGCATCTTCTTTACTAATCTTCTTCTACATTAAAAAAAAAATCTCATAACTAGCATTTTTATTTTTCTTAAAAAAAAAAAAAAAAAAAATCAGGCATAGGCACAATTTGCTGGTGGCTTCTGAAGAACAAGCCAGTTTTTCACAGCGTCTCTCTCCAGCGAGTGATATGTTTTAACTCTTCCATTTTTTATACTTAAGGCATACTTTTTTTTCTGACAAAGTGTATATTTCTTGTTTGTGTTCCAGTTTTTGCCAAAAAACAGAACAAAGAAAAAAGAAAGCTCCTTCCAGCCAAGGCTTATGTAGCAAGGCCGAGATGCAGTTTCAGGATCCATCAGGCAAGTTCCAGGGCGTGGGGGTGGCTGAGGCCTGGGGGTGGGGACAGCAGGGTCCCTGGGAGGCTCCTGGACCCCACTGTCACCTCCAGGGTCCCCATCACTTGAAGCCTCCTTAGGTGTTGGCTCAACGCTGACCACAGGTGTTTGTGGACCAGCTGGCCCACGTTGAGGATGGACCCGACACCTCGTGACCATTCCAGGTTAGACTGAGGTCAGGTCACTTATCCCTCGGTGGCGTACCTTTCACATATGCCCAGCAGGGTTGTGGGCCTCGCTCAGGCCCGGGTGGGCAGCTGAAAGCACCATCTGGGGGTCTCCAACCACGCCTGACACCTTTTCCTCTTCTCGTCGCTTCAAGCAGGCTGCTTTGGGGTTGAGGTTACGTTCTGGTGGTAGAGGGAGAACACTGTGGGAGATGGTTCCCAGAGAGGGAGAACATGAGGTGACAAGGATGTGGGGAGCATGGCAGAGAGCCAGAGGGAGAGGCAAAGGCCCTCACATGTGTGGCTGCCTCCATTTCTTGACTTGTCCTCCCGTTCCCTGAGAAGGCTGCGCTGGGCTGGGGGGGTTGTAAATTGTAAAGAACAGATTGGGTGTTCTGGGGGACAACAGAGTTTGAGACATGGACAGAGCCCAGGAGCTAGTGCACACTGTCTCCAGTGAAGCACCATTGGCATGCAGGTGGGAAGGGGTTAAGGGTGGGGACTCCTGGCCTGGGCGCCTACCTCGCACCTGCTGCTCCAGGCCCAGGATGACCTGCACGGCCTGCTGCAGGATGAGCAGTTTGGTCTGTGCCTTGTCCGACTTGAGGTGCATCTGGCACATGCGCCCCAGCTCCCGGAAGGCCTCGTTAATGTCCCGCACACGCACCCGCTCCCGCGCGTTATTGGCCATACGCCTCTCCCGGTCCCTCAGGTCTTTCTCCTCCAGGGATAGCACCTCCTCCGTACTGCTGGGTCACAGCACCAGGGCCTCTGTTAGTTATGTGCGGGGGCAAGGGGGCAGCTGAACAGTGGGCAGGTGGATGAGCAGGGTTGTGGAGAGGACACCCATTGGCTGCATGTGCATGTGTGTGACAGCAGCACTGCAGGGGGTAGGTCTGTGGCTTGTGTTTGTGGGTGGGTACCATAGTGTAAGTGCGTGTACCTGGTGTGTGCATGCTCATGTCCATGAAAACGTATTCCTGGACTGGAAACCATAGGCTGTATGCCTATCTGTGACCAGTTCTAGGCAAGGCTATGCGTGTGTGATCATGTTCAAGGGACATGACCAAGGCCTAACTGTTCCAAGGACGTTTCGTAGGAATGGAGGTGGACCTTGATTTCCATCTATTCCTTGTCCATCCCACATGCCCCAGGACTGACCAGGAAGGCAGGGGAGGCCTGGTGCCCCTCCTGGGATGATGACCTTTCCCATTCAGAGCAGTCACCTGCTGGGTGAGGGAGGGCTGGGCCTGCCTGGCTTGACCAGCTAGGTGGGAGGGGCTGAGACTACCTCAGTAGGCAAAGGTCTGGGGGAGACTCTGGGGCTAGGAAATGGTCTAGGACACACATACCCACAAGGAACCAACCACCTCACACCCTCTAAGACTCCCACACTGGACTCTGGCTGCCCTGATAGCTGGGCCTGGGGTGTTCACCGTGAACCCTGCCCACAGGCCAGACTCTGGGATGGGAGCCTTAGCTCCCTGGACCTGTGGCTTCCACTCTTAGGTTTTCAGTGGGGGCTCCACTTTATGGAGCACTGTGTGTGCTGGGCACTGAATTGAGCCTGTTGCCCACACAAGAATCTGGAATGGGAGCTCAGGTATCTGCCCACCCGGTGGTCCACACCCAGCCCAGGCCCTAGTAGCTGTGAGGCCGTGTGGCTTTGGATAAGTGACCTCATTCTGTGCCTGTTTCTTTCTAGGTAGGACGGGGGCTAATTGAAATCAGGACACCTGCTACATTCAGCTGTGGCAATAAAATGAAGACAAATGAAGGCCCGGCATGTGGCATGTGCCCGAGATGCAAGAACCTGGACCCTGTTCCTGTGCTGGGGGGCCTGTTGCCCTCACCCTGCCTGCTGGCCCCGGAGCCCAGGACAAGCGCGCAGACCAAACTGACAGCCAGGCCCAGAGGCTGGTGCTCCTCGGTCCCCTTTCATCCCTCAAGTCTCCACAGGGGGCATTGGGAGAAGAAAGGGCCTGAGGTCACTGCTAGCCATCCTGTGCTCGGGCAGCAAGTGCGAGGTAAGGAGGGGCTGCCGGTAGAAGCAGAGATGGACAGGCCGGTTGGGGGAAGAGCGCAAGAGTCAGAGAGCAGAGAGGTGGACACAGGGAACACAGCATGACACGGCATGACGCCCACACCAAGTGCAGATGCGGAAACCTGAGAGCTGAGGGGACAGTGCAGGATGGGCCAGAGCCCCAGCTCCAGTACAAGCGACAGTGCTGCAGGAGAAAAAGGGTTAATGGGTGCGCAGGAGGGGGAGGAGTTAAGGAAGCAGCTGGGTGGGGGGAGGGATTCACCTGGGATAGGGACAGGGTGGGGGCAGGGCAATTTCCATATCCTCACCCAGCCCTGGGAAAGGGGGTTAAACCCCACCTGCAGATGGGGTTTGATGGGGTCCCACGAGGTGTCTGCTTAGAGTGACAGTGATGGCCTCTGGGCCCAAGGGGACACTGGCCACTGCTGGCCAGGCTCTGGGGCTTTCCTGAGATGGAAGGGCCAGGGTGGCAGGGGTCCCTAGGGTCCAGGATACAGTTTTGAGCCAAAATGCCCAGGTCTGTAGGACTAGGGGTCCAGAGCCTCATCCTCCCACTCCAGAGGGGGACACTAGGGCAGGGCTAGGCAAAAGGCAGCTGGTTCAAGGTGGGAGGACAGTGTGTGTGGGGGGGCCCAGAGGGGCAGGTGAGGCAGTGACCGGGAAGATGATGGTCACTGCAGGTGCAGGGGTGTGGTCACTGCAAGGAGGAGGTCATTATGAGAGGCCAGTCACTGCAGGGGGGGCAGTCACTGCAGGAGAGGTGGGCTCCAGGAGGGGGAAGGAGAGAGCGCGGGCAGAGGCGACGGGAGGGGAGCGGCGCCCCCACTGACCTCGCACCTGCTGCTCCAGGTTCAGGATGACCGACACGGCCTGGTGCAGGATGAGCAGTTTGGTCTGGGGCTTCTCACTGTTGAGGTGCAGCTGGCACATGCGCCCCAGCTCCTTAAAGGCCTCATTGATGTCTCGGACCCGCAGCCGCTCTCTCGCGTTATTGGCCACCCGGCGCTCCTTCTCCCGCTCAGCCTTCTGCTCTGGGGGGAGAAGGTCGTCCTCGTCCTCCTCTGGGCTACGGGGGTGGGAGGGGCCGGGGGGCCAGAGGGAGACAGTGAGATGGGGAACAGGCGCAGGGCCCGCCGGATGCCTCGCGGTGTGAGCGCCGCTGGTGTGAGCACTGTGTGCATATGCTTGAGTCCTGATGGGTGGGGCAGGGGCCGAGGAGGGGCTGGCACCTGGTCCGGATCCGGGGGGCCTTCAGCTCCTTCTTCTCTTCCTCTGAGTTGTCAGCCACCGATACATTCTCCTCATCCTCTTTCTCTTCCCGCTTGATCTCACTGGTACCTGAGGCGGTGCCCCTGTGACCAAGTCCTGTAAGGGGTTGGGGGTTAAGGTACTGCCACCTCCAGGGCCACTCTGCAAATCCCCTTTGACCCTCTTGTGAGGGGCGAGAGCTCTTCTGGCCTTCATTTGCAAAGGTAGGGAAAAACCACCTACCTTACACCCCGCACAGGAACCTAATTACAAAGTTCTGAAATGGAAAAGTTGAAACCTTTAGAAGGAAATGCATGGGAGTTTCAGTGTGGCCTAGAGGCAGAGAAATAATTCGTGAAACACTAAAGAGCTGTTCTCAAAAAAGGAACTGATAAATTTGTACTATAACTGAGAATTTCTGATCACTAGGATACCAAAGAAAGTAAGATATGCCACAAGATAGAAGATACTCGTTATGTATAAATCAACAAAGGCTGTATTTCCACAATATGTAAAGGACTCCTACAATCATTGAGAAAACGACAGACTACTCAACAGGGAAACAGGCAAAGCACAGAGCAGGTATTTCGTAGAACCAAAAACGGACGTGGCTATGTGGAAATCTGCATTATTACATCAAGAAATTTAGAAATTTTGCCCGCCCACCATGGCTCAGTGGTTGGGCGTCAACCCATGGACCAGGAGGTGACAGTTTGATTCCCAGGGGAGGCACGTGCCCAGGTGGTGGGCTCGATCCCCAGTGGGGGCATGCAGGAGGCAGCCAATCAGTGACTTTCTCTCGTCATTGATGTTTCTGTCTCTCTCTCCCTCTCTCTGAAATGAAAGAAAAAAAAAATTTTTAATAAAGAAGTTAAGAAATTTCAAATGAGGCCCTGGTTGGATAGCTCAATTAGAACATTGTCCTGATATGCCAAGGCTTCAGGTCCTGATCCCTGGTCAGGGCATATACAAGAATCAACCTATGAATACATAAATAAGTGGAACAAATCAATGCTTCTTTCTTTCCCTCCCTCTCTCTAAAAATCAAAATAAAAAAGAAAATTTCAAATGAGGACTATGAGCTACATGCCACACCCATTAAGTCAACTGAATGGAGAGACCTGACAATTCTAAGTATTGCTTATGACAGTATGTCGTTATGACCACTTTGCAAACAACTGGGTGTTATATGGAATAGGTGGTGTACCCGGAAATTCCATACTTGGAACCACACCTGAGAATTCTTACACACATGCACCAGGAGACATATTCCAGAAAGCACCTGATGGAAGCAGAGTGGGAAGTGACCTATCGTCCTAGGTAGGGCCTGGGCCTGTCCTCAGGCACTTGTAGGGTGGCAGACCTCATACTCAAAGTGAGCAAGCAAACAGATGCAGAGGAACATTGGTAGGATGTTTATTTTTCAAAGTACAAAAACCATGTAAACAGAATACATGGTTTCAGAGGAAACAGTTACACTGAATGCAGCTATACTGAGGTACAAATGGCAAAATGCCAGCCACAGGAAATAGCCCAGGGTTCTTCAATGGATGAGCCATAGAGAAGGGAAGGGGGAAGAATCTGTGGATAAAAGCTCAGGGTTCCCCCTCAGCAATGTTAACACTGGGGCCAGGTCATTCTCTGTGGGGCAGTCCAGGTCATTCTCTGCGGGCTGGTGAGAAGTATCCTTGGCCCCCACCCACCCAATGCTAGGAGCACCCCTAGTCGTGAGGACCACAGATGTTCCCAGACACTGCCCAGTGCCCCGTGGGTGAGACTCTGGGTATGGAGTAACAAAATTAAGACATGAAAGCACTGACTTTTTCCTAAAAGCCAGGTTGGCTTTTGGGGGTGGGACAGGATGGGGAAGGTCCCTAGGCAGGCATGAGGGTGCCTGCTCTAATTTGGGTTGCATGGTGGGTTCCCAGGGTGCTTGGAACATTAGGCAGCCTTGTCACATACCAGTATCACATTAGTGTCACATGATGTGTATTTTTCACAAGTCTGATACAAGGGTGGGGTAGGTAGGTGGAGGTCAGGATTGGCCATTGCCTGGTGGGGAGTCCCTGGACCTTTGCTGGGCCTCGATCTCCCCTGCTATAGCATCATCAGCGTTAACTGATCCTGGGTCTGGCCATAAGACCCAGGTCCCCGATCCCTGGCAGGTGCTTGTGAGCCCTGCCACAGTCCTCCCCACCAAGTGGACAGCTGTCCTCCTCACCAAAGGCATCCCCTCACTGGCCCCAGCACCTTCAAACATGTTACCTCTTTAGTCTTTTTTTTTTTTTAATTTTTTTTTTTTTAAATATATCTTTATTGATTTCAGAGAGGGGGAGAGAGAGACAGAAACATCAATGATAAGAGAGTCATTGATTGGCTGCCTCCTGCATGCCCCCGACCGGGGATTGAGCCCGCAACCCAGGCATGTGCCCTGACCAGGAATCTAACCCTAATCACCTGGATCCTAGGTCGATGCTCAACCATTGAGCCACACCCAGCCGGGCACCTCTTTAGTCTTAAGCCCTCTAGACCTTGTCCCCTCCCACTTCTGCTCTCTGGACAGTAACGCCCCCGGACTCCACTGGTACTGCCCCTGCCCAGGTCCCTCTGACCCCTAGTCAGTGTAGCCTGAGTCCTCACTTTGGTGTCTGACACAGTCCAACCTCCTCTGCCTCCCTTGGCTGCCTGTCCCCATCTGGCCTGATGTTCAGGCCTAGGCTCTGCTCTGTCTAAACACTGCCTATCACCTCATCTAGGCTCTTACCTTTGAACTCCATCATGTGTGATGACACCTAGGCCTCACCCTGAACTCCAGACCCAAATCCTATCATCACCTCCACATCAGCAAGTCCTGTTGGCTCTGCCTTCAGAATATCCAAAATCCACCTACTGCACCCTGGCCAGGCCCCAGCATCTGCCCCCACTACCCATCCTGGAACAGAGCAGTACTCTCTACCCCGGTCCCTGGCTCCCACCATTGTCCCTTTAGTCTGTCCTCCCAGCAGCAGCCACCAAAGGGCACCAGTGAGCACTTGAGATCCTGCCTTAGCCTTTCCCTAGCCTGTCCTCCCCAAAGCCACCAGAGGGCACCCCAGTCTGGTCCTGTCCCTCTTCTGCCCATAGCCCTCGGATCCAATCTCCCTCAGGGTAAAAGCCCAACACTTTTGTGTGGCCTACACGGCCCCACATGACCTTCCCCTGTACCCTCCCTGCCCTCACCTTCTCCCTCTCCCCTCAGTCACTCTGCTCCAGGCTTGGTCCTGTTGCAGGTTCTTTGCACAGGTTCCCCCTCTTCCCCTGCTTTTGCTCTTCCCTGGCTCTGCTCCTATGTCACAACCCTGCCACCCTCACTATCTTTAAAACTACAACCCAGCCCTGGCTGGTATAGCTCAGTTGGTTGGGCATCATCCCATGCACCAAAAGGATGCTGGTTCAACTCCCAGTCAAGGGCATGTGCCCGGGTTTCGGGCTTAATCTTCAGTGGGGGGCAGGCGGGAGGAAGCCGATTGGTGTTTGGCTCTCATGTCAGTCGATCGATTGATCAATCCTTCCTTCGCTTCTCTCCACCCCCCATCCTCCCTCTCTAAAAATCAATAAAATTCTTTGTCCTTCGAACCTGGGCACAGCTATGGCTAATTTGTAAAGGGTTGTGGTTCAGGTCCCACCTTGTCTGCAGGAGCGAGAGCTGGTCCCAGACCAACCTTGGGTCTGGGAAATTTGTCTTGAACAGCTGCAGGGGTACAGCAGCCTGACTTCTGAGTGCAGGCCTGAATTTCCCAGGAGGCCCCAGAGCCAGTGCACCTGGTGGACAGCTTCAGACCATGTCAAAACATCACCCAACCACCTCCACAACGACACTGAAGGGGAGACTCAGTGGGCACCTGAGCCTGCTTAAGGAAGTCCTGCTCTGTGGGGAGGGCCCCTGCACAGCTGATCATCATCCACAGTGGTACATGGTGGCAGCCAATCATTTCATTGGATTGGCCTGGGGGGTAAATCCCTCCCATTGATGTGCTAACAGCAATCAAGGCTCAACTACAACAGGAGGGTCTACATAGTCCACAGGAGGAGGGGTTGCACAACTGGAGTGCCCAGCTTGGGTGATCAGGGAGGCTGTGCCACTGGACCCCTACAGGATACCTACACTTCAACAGGTCACTCTACCAAACCTGGGATAAAAAGCAGCTCTACCTAATACAAAGAAACAAACACAGGGAAGCAGCAAAAATGTGGAGACAAAGAAACATGTAGCAAATAAAAGAACAGAAGAACTCTCCAGAAAAAAAAGTAAATGAAAAGGAAACAAGCAAACTACCAGATACAAAGGTCAAAACAATGGTTATAAGGATGCTCACAGATCTTTGTGAGAACTTTAAGGAACTTAGTGAGAACATCAACAACATAAAGGAACAGTCAGAAATGAAGAATACACTAACTGAAGTGAACAATAATTTACAGGGAATCAACAACAGAGTAGAGGATGCCGAGAATCGAAGCAGCCTTTTGGAATATGAGGAAGCAAAAAACACCCAATCAGAACAGCTAAAAGAAAAAAGAATCCAAAAAAATGAAGACAGTTGAAGGAGCCTCTGGGACAACTTCAACCATACCAACATTCACATCATGGGGATGCCAGAAGGAGAAGACAGAGATCAAGAACTTGAAAACCTATTTGAAAAATTAATGACAGGAAACTTCCCTAACTTGGTGAAGGAAACAGATATGCAAGTCCAGGAAGCACTGAGAATCCTAAACAAGAGGAACACAAAGAGGCCCACACCAAGACACATAATTAAAATGCAAACGGTTAAAGACAAAGAATCTTAAAAGCAGCAAGAGAAAAGCAGTTAGTTACCTATGAGGGAGCTTCCATAAGACTGTCGGCTGATTTCTCAACAGAAACTTTGCAGGTCAGAAGGGATTGGCAAAAATATTCAAAGAGATGAAAAGCAAGAACCTATACCCAAGGTAACTCTACTTAGCAAAACCATATAGAATCAAAGGACATAAAGAGCTTCCCAGACAAGGGAAATCTAAAGTTCATCACTACGGAACTAGTATGGTATGAAATGTTAACGGGTCTTCCTTCAGAAGAAGGGGGGGAAAAAGGGTAAAAAAATATGAATAAAATAGCAATAAATACATTTCTATCAATAAAATGAATCTTTAAAAACAAATGAAGAAGCAGAACAGAGACAGACTCATAAACGTCAAGAACATTTTGACAGTTGCCAGATGGGGGGAGTTGGGGGTTAATGTGAAAAAGGTGAAGGGATTAAGAAGTACAAACTGGTTGTTACAGAACAGTCACAGGAAATAGTCAATAATATTGTAATATCTATGTATGGTGTCAGGTGGCTACTACCTAGATTTATCGGGATGATCACTTAGTAAGCTATATAATGTCTAATCACTGGGGTGTACACCTGACTAATATAATATTGTATGGCAACTGTAATTGAAAATTAAAACTAATTTAAATTAAAAATAAAATTTTTGAAGTAAAAAAAAATAATTTTTTAAAAAACAAAAAACAATCCACACCTGCCCTCCCCACTTTCTCGTACCCATCTGTCTCCTCCCCCCTCCCTGGGGTGGTTGGGGGGTGGCTCTTCCTGTTGGACTTCCTGTTTTATTCCCCAGAGCCTAGAGAAACACCAGGCACACACTTGGCACTGAATACATGCCTGTTGGGTGAGTTCAGTTCATTAACTGATGGATGAGTAAATAAGACAGGGGCCTTGATGACTGCAGCATCACCTGCACCAATGCCAAGACCAGAGACGGTTGGGCTCCATCTTGCTTCTAGAAGGAGCTGAGCGGTGACTTTGTCAGCCTTTCTAGGACTCCAGGTGCCTGTGACAATAACCACACCTCCCTGGCCTCCACCCATGCTGACAGGGCTTCCCTAGTTGCCACTGTGCCTCAGTTTCCTTAGTTTCCTCAAGCTCTAGCCAAGCAGTGAGCAAACACTCAGCCCAGTCTGGCTGTTTAGTCTGTCACAGACCCTCTCTGTCATCCCTGTTTTGCAGAGGAAGTGATGCCCAGTGACTGAACCCCAGAGAAGGAGCCAGAGCACAAGTTACTCTGAGGTGCTGGCTGCCCTGCCCAGGCATGATGCTGGAACTTACCACTGTAGGAGTCAGGTGGCCGCGAGAGGTCAGGGAGGGTGGTCGGCTGGTTGGGGAGGGCCACATGGTTGTGCATAAGGCTGCCACTGGCCGAGAGGCTGTCCTCTGAGTGGCTGCCTCCAACCTGTGGAACAGGAGTGGGTGAGTCAGGACTGGTCAGGCTCCCACCAACCACCTGCCTGGCCCCTTCCTTGCCCAGCACTCACCAAGCTGGTGTGCCGCCCGCCCAGAGGCATGACAGGGCTGGCAAAGCTCGAGGCCAGTGTTCCATGGCTGGGCAGTAACCCATGAATGTCCCCCGAGGTACCCACGGCGTGGCTGCGGAGCACATGGATGGCCTCATCCAGGTGGTCTTCCATCTTGTTCTGCTGTGAGCATGGGCAGGTGAGTGGCCTGACTTCCAGTACCCCCACCTAGACCAGTGTGGTGTGGCCTGAAACATGTGCCTGTATGTGCCACGGAGATAGTGCTGGACCTTATTCCCAACAAATTAACTACAAAGTTCATTCTTGTCAAAAGGGCATCTAAGTCCTAATGTAAATTCCACTGGTCACATGAGAACTAATGGCTCTTATGGGACTCAGTTTCAAAGTCACATGAAACATGGCCACAGTAGACATGCTGAGCCATCCCCCATGGGCTCCCTCCCCTGCACCAGGAATAGGCATCTCTGTGCCTATCCACATGCATCCGGAGTCTGTCCACAAACCCCTCCCCACCCCCAGGATGCTCCCACAAGGGCACACCCAGACACGTAGGAAGCTCACCAGACTATGGAGACCCCCATCATAGTTGGGCGATAAGGCACCGGGGGCTCCTGCTCGGGGCCACTGTGATGTTCCTGGAAAGGGTAGGAGAAACACGAATTGGGGTGGGGAGAGGAACTGAAGCAGGGTATTGGTGCAGCCTGACCCAGAGAGGGAGTGAGGAAGGAGGGAGGAAAGAATTTGGAAGGCAGGGGAGAGAAAACTAAGTTGTCTATGATACCCAGGCTGGCCACACGGGAGTGCCCGCATCCAGAGCTATTCTGGGCCATGAGTCCAGCCAGGTCTAGGCAGTAAGCAAACACTCATGGTTGTGCATCTCCTAGCCTCAGTTTCCCCATATGCAGAACCAAGAACCCCTCCTCCCACACAAGGAAGTTTGCTGGCTCAGAGGCACACAGTAGGTGCCCCAGAGGTCGGCTCCTCCCAGTCCTACTGCACCACACAGGTCTTCCAGAAATCTCTGCTCTCACTCCTTCACACCCCCCTCCCTGACGCTCCCAGGTACATCCTTGTAGGAAGTAGGGAACAGAAAGACCTGACCCCTTTGGCAGAGCAAGCATGGGGCATACAATTGGTGCCTAACTAGTATCTGTTGGGTGGACAAACACCCAGGTGAGTGTCTCAGGTTGGCTGCTCTGGTTCTGGGTGCCCCTGCCCTGGTCCTAACTGAATTCCTTGTGCCCCTCATGCTCATAAGCACAACCTGCTGGGTACTGCCTCCTGGCCTTTGCTTGTGTTGTGACCTAAGAATCCTGGCTTAGAAGTTTCCTCCTGGAAGCCTTCCTGGATCCTCATAAGAACATAAACTTCAAGGCAGGTGGAGTTAAGGCCAGTTCCCTAACCCATGGTGCAGACTGACCCCTTCCCACCTGCTCTAGATTGAAGGCAGCAGATGCAGCAACCCCCCACCCCCCAACCCTGTACAGACCTGCCAGCCCCTGTGGGGAACCCACTGGGGTCGAGGGACTAGACGAGAAGTTATTGCTTGAGTGATCCGGAGAGTAAATCTGCAATGGGGATGAGGACAGGGCCACCAGATAGCCAGTCAGAGGCTGGCCTCTCACAGTCACGGCCCAGCCACCCTTGGTACCCCCACCCACCCCACCCCACCCCCTGCCCTGAGCCTCACCGAGGCCAGCGCCTTCCCAAGGGCGTCCCCAGAACTGCCAGCTGTGGTCCCTCGGGAGCCTGTGGGTGCACAGAGGTAAGACCTAACCTCAGGGATTTGGTGCCCCCAGTACCTGGGCTTAGCTTGGATGCCCCAGATGATGGGGAGTTCCCTTCTATACTCAGCTACTGGGCACGGATGCCCAAGCCCAGGACTGGACAGCCCCTAATTCTGGCCTGGTTTCTGCCTGATGTCTCGCCACCTGCCTCCATGGAGGGTCTGGGGACAGGCAGACCATGGGTCCTGGAGTGAAAGATTCCCCAATCTGAGCCACAGTTTCCCCAAATGTAAAGTGGGGGAATCCACTCCTTGAAGAGCCATTTTTTTCTTTTTCGTGTGTGTGGGGTTTAAAATGTAAGTATCATTAAAAACATAGCAACATAGCACAAAAGGCAGGAGAGAGTTAAATAGAAAGGATTTCTAGGTAATAAGCCATTTTCAAATATCAGAAATGGGGCCACAGGGCCAAGGAGCCCCTGAGCTGATCCCAGGAAAGGGAGGACATTGTTAATAGCAAGGAGCACATCAGAGGGGACCATACCCATGAGGCTGTCGGCCCCACTGACGGGGGGCGTGTGGCTGGCAACACTGCCATAGGTGGCTGTGGGGGCTGAGAAAGTGGACACAGCTGGGAGCCCACCATTCACCTCTGCACTGTGCAGTTGGTAGCCCTGTGGTGGGATGGGGTTAAAGGGGGGTGAGATGGGGTCGGAGGGGGTGCTACCCAAATGCACGCCCCCACCCCATCCCAAGGGGCCTACCATGCGCTCGTGCTGGTGCAGGCTGCCAAACCCACCACCACTACCACTGCCCACGGAACTGCCGCCACCTGGCGGGAGGGGGAGGGGGGATGAGCTCCCACCCAGCATGGGCCCGAAGCCCGCCTGGCCTGCAGGGCTCCAGAGCTCGGTCGAGGGGTGCAGGCTGCCATCTGCAGAGAAGGGGAAGATAGTGAAATGGCAGGCAGAGGGACCCAGGACCTGTCCCAGTCATCTTGGGTGAGCCCCCACATACCTGCCATATAGAAGGGAGCTGGGTAGGTGCTGCTGGGGGTCTTGGCAGATGGGTAGGGGGTGGTGTCCCTGCCATAGTCATCACCTGAGCTGGGTGGGTACACCTGTGGGCAGGTAGATGCGTACTGTCAGGTAGGAGGGGCAGGACTAACTCATTCCCTCTAGCTCTTGGCTGGCCCCTTCCCCAGTCCTGTCCTCCAGCTGGACAGCAGTCTACCCCACCACCCCATTTCTCTAAGCTGGACCTCTTGCACAGAATTCCTTTTCCCTCCTTAATCCAGCAAACTCCTTTTGATCCACTAAAGCTCAACTGTGGTGCCCCCAGCCCTTCCTTCTTCCTTGTTCCCTCAGTGCTGAAACGTGCCTTGGCCTCAGCCCTGAATATGCAAGACCCGGAGGCCTCAGAGACAGGGCCCTGAACTAATATTCCACCCAGGGTACCCCAGAGCAGAGAGATAGCAAAGTCTTGTAGGATCACTGCCAACTCTGATCTGTGCGCACTGCCTGGAACTGAGGCAGGGCGCAGGAGAAAGTGCTGGGATCAACTGGTACTGTCTGCCCCAACACTACAGTAGAACAAAGGGGGCTCTCAGCTCTAGGAAACTGGGGTGCGGATTTAGGTGAGGAAAATGGGGAGTTGATGACATTGTAAATGACACCAGGAGTCAAGTCTTAAGACTGTGTGAGCCTGCCTGGCCGGGCGTGGCTCAGCGGTTGAGCATCGACCTAGGATCCAGGCGATCGGGGTTCGATTCCCGGACAGGGCACATGCCCGGGTTGCGGGCTCGATCAATGACTCTCTCATCATTGATGTTTCTATCTCTCTCTCCCTCTCCTTTCCTCTCTATGAAATCAATAGATATATTAAAAAAAAAAAAAGACTGTGTGAGCCTGACTGCACCTCCTAGCTGTGGAATGTCAACTTTTGACACTAACTCCCGAGTCTATGGCCTAGAGTTGGCTGGGTCAGCCTGTGGAGGCTCTGCCTGACTCCCTGGGCCCAGGGGCTCCTGAAGGCTGCTACAGAGCCAAACTGAGAAAACAGGCAAATTGCCTTTTCTTCCCGAGATTAAATCTCAAGTGTCCCAGGACCATCTGTTGGGCCTGGTACCCTGCCAACCTCCAAACAGCAGGCTGGGGATACAAGGTGGCTCAAACCTGGGTGGACAGGGTACGGGGGGGACCTACTAACTGGCTGCCAGGGTGCTCCCACCTGCTCCCCCTCCCAGGACCCACGCCCTTTCTAAGACATCACAGGACATGATTTCTTAAAGCAAGAAAGATTGAGACTAGATCCCAGAAAGAACTTCCCAAACTCCCTGGGAGGTAGTCTCTGGTCAGAGCTGAGGTCTTGAGGCAAAAGCCCAGCTGACTGGACAATCTAGCTGGGGATTTTGCCTCAGGACCCACATGCCCACACTGAGGAGGTGATGTGGATCTACGTGTTCCTGGCCGCCGCAGCACACACAGCCTAGTGTTTCCAATGATGCATTGTGTGGCCTCCAGCAGGAACGGACCCCAAGCCTGGAGGGCAAGAGAGGCATGTGGTCTGTGGGGTCCCTGCTCCATCCCACAACTCACCGAGGATGGAAGACCTGGCGGCACCTTCCGGACTTTCTTGGGCTGCGTGTCTATTAGGAGTAAAAGGAGTGAGCTGCCACATTGAGCCTGGCTCCTGTTCCACCCAGTGTCCTTCAAGGCCCAGGGACATGCGTATCACTGGGGGTATCAGGAGACAGCCTACCCCTGCACCTTGGAGAGGAGACCCTTGAGCTTCCTTTTAATTTAAATAAGGGTTTGGGTTTATGTGTAGGGGGACTGACAATGTGCAAGAATCATGGGGGGGTCTGCAGCAAGGAGTCCTGGAAGTGGGGAGTCAATGGATACTTGAGCCAGGGCCCTGCTCCAAAGTCCCCCATTCTGTCCCCACCCCAACTCCCACAGTTGATCTTCTTTATTCACAGATCACAGACTTGCAAATCTGCTGAAGTTACTTCCCCCAAATCATATGTGCAGTTTGTTAGAGGCCACTCACAGTCAGGCACAGAGTAGGGAAACCTGGGTGGACACCTTACATGTGCCCACTGAGGGGGAACCAGGTGGCACTCTGCCTTCTAGTTCCAGCTCACACTATAAACCAGGGTCCTTTTCTCGAGATCTATCGAGAGCCCTAATTTACATGCTTTTTGTGGGATGTTTTGCTGCTTAAAATACTTCCCATGCGTGCAATTGTGCCATGGTGCTGGCTAGTGTCTCTGAGAGCAGAAACTGGGACATGAAAAATATGTGTTAGATCAGCTATATTCAGGCCTGAGTTACAGCACAGCTAGCCAGTTCTGTGCTAACGAATCAACGATTTATGTGAATAAGGTGTCTTTAGACAGAAACACATGTGACACAAAGTTATGTATTGATCGGTTGACCAGAGACTGAAAGGAATGTATCCTTGCATTTCCCCAGGAGCAAGGAATAGGTGTTCATGGTGACTTGATAGGACAGAACCTCTACAAATAACAAGAATCTACTGTTTCTTTCTTGGTTTACCACCCATCCTTCTATCCATATGATCATCCCAGTCTGGCCAAGGCCTAGGGGACTGATCCCCTCCCTGCCCCCACCTCTGGGCCCACCAGCCCTGCTGGCAGACCCACTCACCTAGACCGCTGTCCGCCGCTCTCCGTCGAGCATGGCTGGGGTAGGAAGAGTAATACTGGGATCCACTCTTAATGCCTGAGGGGGACAGTGGCCCAGGGCTGCTGAGGGCCAGCTCACTGGGCAGGAAGCCAGCCTAGGAAGGGGGATGAAGGTCATCAACAGGCACTAGGCTGGTGTCTAGCAACCAACCCGGCCATCCAAGGGATGACAGTGACCCTTGCTTGAGACATTTCTCTCCTGACAGCTCAGCATTACTTTTAAGAAAAACAGTTGCCAGCAAATCTGAAAAGAGACTGTGTTCCGGGAATGCAGAAGGTGCAAACATATGCATCTGGGCATCAGTGAAATCTGGTTTAGTTTGTGCATGTCTTTTTTTAAAGGTAGACGGTTTAATTCTGCAGCATTTAAAATGAGTTTTCTACCCTTGGGAGTAAGAGTGACTGAGGTTTGAGGCTCCATGTGAGTGGCTGCTCTGTCTGATCTTTCCCATCTGTAAAATGGGCATGTCGGCTCAGGGGGAGTCCTGGGGAACAATGGGCCTTATGGGCTCTGCCTTTGGCACAGGGCCTGGTACACAGTTGGTGCTCAATAGCCAGGACTGCTGCCACTCTGGGTCAGGCCTGGTATGTACACAAGTGGTGTCACCTGGGATAAGGCACAGCTGCACCCTGAGATTCAGGAGGCATAGGAGGGGACAGGAACGAAACCCTTAGGTGTGTGTGTGGGAGGATGCCCAAGGGGTGACCTGAACAAGAGGCCACATGGGACCACTGTGGCCAGTCAGTGCTGTCAGCTGGGGTGGGCATGAGTGAGTTTTGCCTGGGCTGGGTGCCCGAGGGGGGGGGGGGGCCTCCCTGGTGGCCACCGCACAGGGGCAGGGCCCCAAGGCTGCTGGGCTGGCCTGTTTTTCTGTGTGCACTCAGGGGTGGGCAGGTGTCTCTCTGAGCCCCTCCAGCTATGAACAGTGGCCCCCAGGTTGGGGGGCCATGGGGCTGTGGCCTCCCCTGCCTTCCCCTTCCCTCATCCACTCCTGGCCAGCTCAGGCTGCCCTGGGACCCAGTCCTATTTTAGCTGCTGCTGGAATAATGACCAGCATTTGGTTCAGCGAGGGACTGTTGTGCAGATCAGGGGAAGAAACTGTTACCAATCTCTTTAAAATTTTAAAAGGTGGGAGGGAAAGGAGTGGGTGGAGCGGTGACTGTAGCCTCCACTGGGTCCCCTTCACACTCTGGCCAGTCCCTGCTCACCTGCGATGCCCTTCCAGCCTGAAGAAGGGCATCGCATAGACATGAATGCCCACCCCATAGACATGGTCTCACCTGAGTCAAGCCCCCAACACCTGCATCTCTCCCGAAGGCAGTATATGCACTCCGCTCGCCACCTTTGCCTGGAGAGGGGGAAAATGAGTCACTCAGAGCCAACCCCAGGGAGGTCGCATCCCAAGCACCAGGCTCATGCCTGCATACAGCAGAGGTTCCACAAGTGCACAACACTGGGAGAACCAAGGTGGGATGCTGGTCTCCTCACTGGCCTGATAGACAAGTGAAGATGTGGCCAAATATCATTCCTTTCCTGATGACCCACAGAGGTTTATGGAAGTTCACCAACCTGCACCCCCCGCCCCACCGGTTTCTGAAGTGGGTCAGTGCCGAGCTCAGACCCCCCTGCCCTCTGAATCTTATCTCCTCTGTGCAAGGTCATGAGATGTCGACTCCCCAGGGTGCTGGGCTCCCAGGGGCAGGATGGGGGGGTGGTGGTAGTGGTGCCTTGTGTGTGTGAGGTTTAGTGCCCAGGTCCCTGCCAGGGGTTAGTTTATGACATCCCTGGGAATGCTGACTGAAGTGACTTGGTGAAAAGGGGCCCTCTACTGTGTGGGCAGGTGACAACTTGGGTTGCAAGAACACTGCTTGCCTGACAGCCACCAGTGTGGACACTGTACAGATGCCTGGATCCAGCCTTGCCTGAACCAGGTGGCTGGATCAATCAACAGCTGAGACATTTAAGTTTGTTTCTGCCTTAAATTGGGTGCCAATCTCAACATGAGTGAGGAATAAGAATGCTCAGCCGATTAATTCTAATTATTCTCCAACTACTAAGGGAAAGATCTCGTTTTCTTTACTTTAAAAGTACAATTTCAACTAGACTCCTAGAACAAAGGCTGCCGGGGTACAGAGAGGGGCCATGCTTCCCACCCACACCCCCAGTGCCCCCTCAGGGCAGGTGACATTGGGTCATCTTAGGCATGAGTAAACAGACCTGGCAGTTAAGAGGCCCAGTCTCAATGCAGTGAATGAATGGGGAGGGGGGAATGCCAGTGCTTCTTTCTTCCCAGGGTGGGTGTGGGAGCAAAGATGGCAGGCCCAGGGAGGGTTTTAGGCTCTGCCTGGGGAAGCAGCTTCACCTCCCAGACCCTTGGCTCTCCCTGCTCGTCAGGGCTGCCACGGCTTAGGCTCTGCATAGAGCAAGTGCCAAATATAGGTTTCCAAAGAGGTGAGGTGAGAGAGGTAGGAGAAGCTGAGGCTCTGGGAGAAGACCCTGTTGGGGCCATGAGCCCCATTGGCATACATCAGACACCTAATCTAAGTGCTGGACCTGGGCTATATCAGGGCATGAGGGCGGGAAAAGAACAAATAGCAGAGAGTAAAACTACCAGGATCTCATAGGGAGCCAGACTGGGCTGGAGGCTGCATAAGAACAAACTGGACTGACTCCTTGGGGAGCTGGGCCCTCACCACCCACCATCCTGCCATGGCTGCCACCAGGCCTGTGAGCCACACCAACCCCTTCCAGCCTGGTCCAGGGGTGAGAAACTGGCCCAGGGATACCAAGGCTGCACCAACCTCCCTCCCCACTGGGTCTGGCCTGGGCCACAGCTGGCCCAGCCACAGACCTAGAACGCTGGCCCTGCTGACCAGGCTCAGTGTGGGAACTGCCTGCACCAGGAAGAGGCGGGAGGAAGGAACAGCAGAAGGGAACAGCTGCAGGTGCAGAGGCCACCCTGGGCCACGTGGGCTGGGCCTTATTTCCTGGTCTGGGAAATGGGCGCAGACTCTAGCTGTGCAAAGTGGGTGCATGGATGCTGTCCCCCTGCTATGATTCCTCAGGCCACACTAGCCTTTTCAGCCCTACTGTGCACCTAGCAAGCAACACATGACCCATGGGGTCTGGCAGGTGCTGTCCCCTCGGGGTTCAGCACAAAGGCCTCCAGGCTCAGTTTCCCCACCAACTGGTCAGTCACATCAAGGGTCCCACAGTCCACACATCCACCCCCCCAGCAGCCATCTTAGCCTATAAACTGCTAACAATGGTATTGAGATGAGCAGATTCCATGTGGCTTTTGTGTGAAGGATGCTGTCTCAGGACTCCCCAGGCAGTGAACGAAAACCCCACTTATAGTCCAAGCTCCGAGGTGGGAGCTGACTCAGGGCAATAGCATCCAACCCTCCAGAGAAGATAGTTTTATAGTCATCCCAAGGCTTCCTCAGAACTGGAAAGGGGGTGCCAGAGCTCAGCAGGGCACATGCCATGGTCCCCTAGCGAGAGGGATGGCACAGAGAACAATCAAGGCCAACAGTCCCAGTGGACGGAGCCCTGGCCAGCCTGTGACCAGCCACAGACTCCTGGACAGGTCCCTTCTGGCTAGGTCTCTGCTCATCTGCAAGATAAGGGGGCAGAGGTGCCTGTGGGACCTAGAACTCTGGGCAAGGCCTCACTACCCACTACGAGAAAGGTTCTGTGAACATCCCTATCGCATGGGTGAGGAAGGCAAGGCCAGAGAGGGGATGGCCTCAACCAGGCCTAGTGAGTGAAACTCGAGCATAGGCTCATCGAGCCCTGATTCTCATAGTCAGCAAGAGCAGGCTCCAACTGCCTGAGTCACCAGGATGTCCAAGTCCACTTCCTGGTGGGGACTTGGCCAGCCCCCACTGACCTGGGGGTGGAGCGGGGTCAAGGCCATATCTACCTGCACCCTCTGCTCCAGGTTAACATCCCTAAAGTGTTACCACTAAGTGCACTCACAACGCCCCAGGGACCCTATGTGGGTGTTGAGGGAAGGGGCTGTGCTCCAAGGACACTCACCTCCAAGCCCTGGTCCCAGGAATGTAGACGAAGAGAGGCTGCCATGGGACTCGCTGAAGTGAGCGCTTTCACTGTAGGTCTGCAGAGAGACAGGTGGGCATGAGGGGTGTTGGCGCACCCCATTTTACAGCTGGGGAAACAGGCTTGGGAGGCAGGTATGCTTATAAGTACCTGAGTCACAACTTTAACCAACATAACTAAGCCCAAAGTCCCTGCAGACTAGGTTGGTGCCCGACCTTCCCCTCTCTGAGACTTAGTTTCCTTATATGCCCCTCTCCCCTGGAAAAGGGAAACCCAGGGTCTCAGGCCCGGCAGCAGCTTCTCACCCGGCTGGGGTCGAAGGAGGAGCTGTTCTGGTCGCCAGTGCCCCAGGAGCCTGAGCTGGGCCGGTCATCCAGACCTGCAGGACAGGAAGAGAGAGGGTCACCCTTACCCCTGCCCAGCTCTAAAGTCAGCTCTAGCTCTCTTCCTCATCACCCCAGGGGAGAGCCCTCATTCAACTCAGCATGGTTTCTGGGCCCATCCCAATTCAAATGGGCCCTGGAGCCTATCCAGCCTCACCCAACTCTAGCTCTGCCTGTACTGACACCACTGTGAGTGGCAAGTGCCCCAGACACCCAGGCACTTAGCATATTTCCAAGTCTGTAGCTCAATAAACAATTGCACCAGCTGTCACTGCTGGCAAACTCCTACCCATTCATCAAAACCCTATCCACCATGCCTACCCTGAGGAGAGCCCTCACTCACACTGAGCATCCTTCCCCTAGCCTAAGGCCCCTCCCTCTGGCCCAGCCCTAAGCACACTGGCTGGGGCGTCTTGGGTCAGGCTCATTCTCTCCTGACGCTGTGAGAAAGGCTCACAAAGGCATAAGCAAACAGGTCATGAGTGATCAGCTTGGATCTTGGGAAAGTGCGAATCTCCCCTTGCCCATCCCCGCCAATTTAGGAGGTGGGCATCCCTTTGTTGAAGTAGCAGCAGCTGCCACTGACTACCCACTAGGCACAGGCTGGCAGCCCGCCTGGGGTGGAACCCAATCCCTATTAGGGACAAACCGAGGCTCTTGCCACCTGTGTGCCAGGCTGAGAGGCTAGAGGCCCAAGGTGTAGCCCGGGTTAACCAGAGTGGGGAGAGGACCCTGGTCTCAAGGGGTAGTGCAGGGTGGGGCTCTTATCTTCCCGGACACTTTCCCAGGCACCAAGCACCCGCCCTAGACTCAGAATCTTCCTGGGCCCAGGCTCCCACCCCATCCATCAGGGATCACAGAGCACATGGCCTGGACTAGTAGAAGGGGAGCAGTCCCAGGCCCTTCCCTCTCTGTGCCTCAGTTCCCCTCCTCTGTAAATGGTGTTATGAACAAGCCCACTTGGCAGAACTGGGGAGGAGAGGACATAGGAGGAGGCGGCCACCTGTACAATCCCACTCCCCATCCACCTCCAACTCCACATGCTGGAGTTCCCATGCACCCCATCCCAAATCCTGCCTCCTGCCCTCCCCTCCTTCCTTCAAATTGCATCCTTCTATTTTGGTGGCACTGTTAACCATTTCCCCCAGAGAACTGGTGTTTAATTGCAGTCTAATTTGCATGATGATGCATATTAATCCTCATCCTAATGAATATTCATACATCTCATTTAGATTTTGTTTTCTAATAAAAAATTTCCAACGTAATTATGGTGTGTGTGGGGGGCTGACTCAGCAGGTGGAAGACCAAGTAAGGGGGCTCCTGTAGTCTCCAGGAATCCATTTCTGTGCTCTTCCATGTCTGGGGTAACTGTACCAAAAGGTCCTGGGCCACCTGGGCTCTGGGAAGGAGAGCAGAGCAGCCAGTGAGGCAGAGGTAACCTTGAGTAAAGTGCCAGCACCCGCGGAGCCTCAGTTTCCCTCTATGTGCACTTGCCTGTTGTTCCCTCATCCTCTGTAGCAGCCCCCACTCCTGAAGGCCTGGGAGTGGTAAAGGGAACTCCTGGGGCCTAGGGACTCCCCCGCCATGGGCCCAAGAACTGAGGAAATAGGGTGCTGCTCTGCCCTTTCTGGAAAAAGTCGCTCTCCCAGCCCCCACATCCCCTTCTATAAATGACAATAATAGGGACAGCCCCTTCCTCCCCCATTACTTCTATTAATAGTTATTAACCCCCATACAGATTAACTATGCATTTTAACAACCCATCTCTTGTTCATATTCTAATTAAAAGATACCAATAGAATAAGATATTGTATGCCCAGCCAGGCATGGCTCAGAGGTTCAGCATCGACCTAAGATCCAGGACATCACAGTTCGATTCCTGGTCAGGGCACATGCCCGGGTTGTGTGCTTGATTCCCAGCAGGGGGCGTGGGCGTGCAGGAGGCAGCCAATCAATGACATCATCAAATTTTTTTTTTTTTTTTTTTAAAACATATCTTTATTGATTTCAGAGAGAGGGAAGACGGGGGAGAGAGAGAGAGAAAGAAACATCAATGAGGAGAGAATCATTGATTGACTGTCTAGCCCACAACCCGGGCTTGTGCCCTGACCGGGAATCGAACCCCTATCTCCTGGATCCTAGGTCGACGCTCAACTGCTGAGCCACACCGGGCCGGGCTCCTTGATGTTTCTATCTATCTCTGTCTCTCCCTTCCTCTCTCTGAAATCAATAAAGATATATTAAAAAAGAAAAAGAAAAAGAAAAAAGAAAAAGAGTAAGACATTGCTGCCAGAGTGTAATTTTTTGATTTCTCTCTTAAAAAAAAAAATGCTGGAGATGACATACTAGTGAGGGTGTTGGGGAAAAATGATCACTCAGATCCAGCCCAGCTGCCTCAGGAAGAGGGAGACAGAGATGAGCAGAGGGCATGTGGGGCCCATGGGTGCTGCCTACCCCCAGAGCTTCAGTTTCAGTTCGAGTCAGCTGGAAGTGACTACCCACCAGCCGAGGTTGCTTCAGGGATAACAATGACTGCCGCAGAGCAAGTGGCACAGCTGGTGTCCCAGTGGAGTGACCATCCCATAGTATGACTGAGGGCTGGCCCTTGCCTGATGAACTGGGCGAGTAGCCTCCACAAGACAGTCAGTGAACAATGGCTTGGTCCAAGTGGCCTGTGTCCTATGCTGGATTCCTCTGGGGCAGGATCAGCAAACCACAGCCCTTAACCAAGTCTGGCCCCCAACTACTTTTATAAAGTTTTATTGGCACACGGACACACCCATTTGACCCCTACTGTCTATGGTGGCCTTTGCTTAAAAGAGCAGAGTAGATGAGTGGCCAAAGAGGCTTTCTGGCCTCCACACACGTATCGCCTGGCCCTTTATGGAGAAGATCAATTGGTCCTGGTGAGTGAGAAAATTCCAGGAGCTGAATCCTTTGCATAAAGAAGCCACAGCACCAGAATTCAGTACAAGGAGCAAGGTTACCGCGTGGGACAAAACCCACATGGTCACGAGGCCCTGGATATGGCCTCATCCACTGTCCCCAGCCCAAACCCCTATAGGTACCAGAAGGATATCAGCCTAGCCTGGGGGCTTCAACCTGCAGTCCAGCTCTGTAAGCGTCCGCTTACTCAGGAGTTGTCCCCTTTCCCTCATCTTGGTCTCTAACCCACTGGCTGGGACCAGCTGCATCCCTTTAGCAGTGCCTTCCCAGGTTCCCAACCACACTTCACCCTAGGCAGTCCAACTGAGCTTTCAGAAGCAAAACTTGGCTCTCCTCCCTCCCTCTATCTCCTGTCATGGGTCCCCACTGCTCTCAGGGCAGAGACCAGGCTCCTTCCTGACCCCCACGACACATGAGCAGACCTCTGCCTCTGCCCAGCTCTGTCCTGATGGTCCCATACCTGCTGGTTCTTCAGAACCTTCAGGGAAGTCACCCTGCAGGTCTCCTCCCAGCCCAGGGCCCTCTCTGCGACCCCAGAATTCCCTGAACAGGACTGGCCCCCCAAAACAGCCTCCACATTTGTTTTCCACATCTTCGTTGCACCCACAAATAGCTTAACTGCCTCCAACAGGACTTTCTGCCACAATCACATTTGTCCCATTCAGTAGCTACATGCAGCTGGTAAAGAACTCCAACTCTGTGATTTTAATTAATGCAAATTTATATTGTCCTATATGGCTAACGGCTGCTGTATGGCACAGGCGGGCCCGAAAGATATAACCTAAAATAGTAATAACAGTAATAAAAATAACCACCATGGACAATGATCACATCTGAGAAAAATTAACAATGCCTTAAGAGCAACTATTCGGCTAGCGCTCAAGTAATTATTTTCTTTTTGGATTTTATCAGGTGGCTGACGCAACCTGAGCCCATCTGCTCTCCCTCTGGCTTTTCTCTAAAATAAAAATCCCCAAGAATCCATGGTGGCCACTTGACTGACTGCCCTGCCTACGTCTGGCCTGTGGTGCATGGGGTCTCACAGGGGTGGTGGTGAGAGCCACATGGGTTTGAATTTGGGGACAGCCCTTCCTTTTGGGTGGGGCTGTGGGCACTTACCACTAGTGGGTGGGGTAGGGGTTAGTGGGGTGTGCCTGTGGAGGTGGTTTACTGTTTTATACTTGGAGGAAAGCTGCAGAGAGAATGCCAGGATGTGCCCCAAATCCAAATTCACTCATTGTTTAAATTTCACCCTTTTTATTACCTGCTCTGTTTATAACGTTGTATGTGCCCCCGAAATAGGGGGCAGGAAGGTGGGGCCCTGTGATACCTCACCCAGGCAAGCAGATCTGAGGCTGGAGAGAAGGTGAGTGAAGGCTACATTCCACCGTTAAGAGAAGGCGGCCCCCAACCCAACCTTTCCTGAACTCCCAGGTCAGCAACCTCCAATCCTGGGGCTTCCCTAGTGGGCAGAGCTGTCCCTCTGATTAGGGGGTCCCACAAATACAGAATAATTCACAGAGAAACAGGGTCCCCCAGCTGTAGAAGTTGGCCCACTCCCTTCCTCCTGTGAATTTCAGATCTGTGGCCAAAGTAGTAACAGAAAGACTACCTCCTGCTCCAGTCTCAAGAGGAGCCCATGAGGTATCCAAGGGTGGGGATGGGAGGGTCTGCACCCCCCACCCCCAAATGAGCTCAGAGGCCAACCTATGACCTCCCTACATGAAACAGATACGAGAGGGAAACAAACACAGAACCCAATCCATGGATAAATCATGGATTTAGGATTTATCCCAGGAAACAGAATATCTAAGATAGCAACTTCCACATCACCCCAAGGAAATTACAGAGCATGTGGTTCTCTGGAAGAAAGATGAGATTTCAGAGAGAGAAAGAGAGGAAGCAGGAAAAACTAAGAAAAGAAGTTCATGCAATAAATTCACAGATTTAAAAAAGCACCAGAGCCCTGGATGGTATGGCTCGGTTGGTTGGAGCGTTGTCTCGTATACCAAAAGGTGGCAGGTTCAATTCCCAGCTGCGGGCATGTGCGGGAGGTATGTGTTCTTCTCTCACATCAATGTCTCTGTCTCTCTCCCTTCCTCTCTCTAAAATATAGTAAAATAAAATAATATAATAAAGCAGCAGTAGAGAAAGCAAATGCAGAACAGACAGTACAGAAAAGGTGATCAATGAAGAGAAGGGGAAGTTCTGGAAATGCCCCCAAACACGGGAGAAGGAAGGGATTCTAAGATGATGGACATGAAGATCTAAATGAGACTCAACATGGGACTTGACACTGGAGAGCTGGAATCCCCGAAGGGAACAGAAAAAACACCCCAAAACTAGAGTGAAAGACAGCTGACCAAGCATTTCTGAGTCGGAGACCGCAAGGGCTCATTGGCAACCCCCCAAAATGAATGAAAAAGTACAAAAGGTTAAGATAAACATGTGCATTCAATCAATGTCATGGGCAAACAAAAGCACACAACCTTCAAGGTGGAGGTGGGAAGGTGGGTGGCCGAGGAATTCTACTCCCAACTGTCCTGTGCAAGGCAAATATCACCATGTTCCCTTGCTGGAAATCATCCCTTAAGACACGCACTACACTGGGAGGGGCCAAACACAAATGTGCAAATCAGGAGGATATGATGAGCGGACCTGGGGAGGGTGATCCCATCCCATTAGCCCTGAAGTGAAGATGCCATTGAATCAAGAATAGGATCAGGGGCCTGAAGGTGCCACGCTGTTCTGGACATTTCTCATGGTTTATCCCACCGGATCCTTGCAGTGGCTGCTAACATCCCAATTTGACAGATAAGAAACTGAGGCATGAAGACACTTAGTCATTTGCTTAAGGTCTCATAACAAGCAGCAGAGTCAATACAAGAACATGTTTTTCTGAACAGGACACAGATATAACTCATCGATGAAGAGGAACAATGTTTTTAAAAAGTGGCAATTTATACTAAATATCTGGGCGGGGAAGAGATGCAGATGCTCATTCCTCCACTTTCCTGCAGAAGGGACATATGACCTCACTTCTGGGGTTGAAAGTGGCAGAAATGGGAAGTTTCAACAGGCTCTTTAAAGCCATGAAAATAACTACCAGCAAGGTGCGAACCAGCACGGACCTTTCAAAACCAATTCCAGACAGCACACGCCAGACATACACAACTACAGGAGGAGGTAGAAAGACAGGAAAACCAAACCTGAAAGTATGGAGGAAGGGCTGAAAACGTAAGCCTCATAACTAATTTCTTGAAAACTAAAGCCACAACACCTACAGAAGACATTCTGGAACAAGCAGATCCAAAGACTAGAGAGAATCAGCTGCACAAAGATGGACCAAAGCATGAAACCAAGAGGTTGTAATATTCATCTAAAAGTTTGACTTTTAAGAAGTACTCGCTAGAATAGAGATGATGGCTTTTCACAGGTGACAGGCTAGACTCACAAAGAAAGCCCCACTGACCCGAGTTTCATGTGCCGATAACCCAGCATGTAAATAAATAAATAAGGAGCCCAGGGAACACTCAGAGACCAACAAACACAAGAGGGGAGACAAGCTGCTCTCTTGATGTCAAACAAATTAAAACCCTAAATATGGTCAGGTGGAAACAAAGACCTCATGGCTCCATGTCCAACTGTCCCTCAGGTGCTCATGACAAAGTGGCTCCATTTCAGTGAGAGCAGGAATGCTCTGTACCATCTGGACAGTTGCAGCACTCATACTGCATCAATTTCTGCATTAGTGACCTAGAACAGAAATTTGCCAATCCAGGGACAGATACTCCACTTCCAACCGCGAAATCTGAAATGTCCAAAATGAAGAATCAAAGAGAAAACATTTTTAAATTATCAATTATCTCTGAAACATAAGGAAAAGATGCATTATTGAAACCATGGGATACGAATGAAGTGGTCCTCAAAGGGAAAAGTAACATCCTGGACTGGTTACTAAACGAGAGAGAACAGAAGCAAACAAACGTGGCCTTTGACTTAAAAATCAATGAAATAAAAACTTTAAAAACAAGAGGAATCAAGGAAGAAGAGGTAAGAGAAAAAGCAGTTGATTGATAAATATTGCTTCAACAATGAAGCAGACTGGAAGATCAATAACAGATAAAGGATAAGGGGTGGAATCAAGGACAAAAGAACAGAAAAACACACACACAGACACTACCTCCTGACACTACAAGGACAGGTGATTTTATATGTGATGAAAGAATGCAATGCTAGCCATTTTTAAATGTGCCTGAAGTGAATTATTTTTTTGCCTAAGAAAATGGTAACATGAACAAGAGGAGTGAACAAAAAATTTCAACAGGCTGACTGTAAGCAATGGGAGGCAAACAGGGCCGTTTTCCCAAGTGCAGAACAAGGTACCACTTGTTGGAGATTAGCTCAGAAACATAGCAGTGCCTCAAGTCACAGGCCAACAGACTTAGAAACACAAGCAAAATGCAAAATAGATCTAGATAACCAAGAACGCAGGCCATGCACAAAATTCAAGGAGTGCCCGGCGGTTACAACCACCATTCATTAGAGGATAACATCATGACTGGTGAAGAAGGAAAACTGGGGGCCATTCTGAGACATTTGTTGTGGGTGGTCATATTGGACAGGAAGGAAACGCCCTTAACCAGATAAACAGAGAAAGGTCAATCTCTAATTGACAGCCAATGTCATGCTTGGTCCTGCTTACAATGAACAACCAGCACATGTTGTATGGTTCTAGAAACACCAGCCAATGCAAGAAGGGACATGGCATCTGCACTAGGATGGGGGAGGCTAAGTGTCTTAGGATGGGTGACCTGAACCAAGGGGAAAATGCAAATAATTAAGGGACGGCAGGAGGTGACCAGGTGGAAAACATGACGAAAAAGATCCCAAACCACAGCACAGAAATCATCAGAATACCTAGAAATAACACTCATTGGAAAAGTACATGACCAAAATTTTTAAAAACTATATAAAATTACTAAGTGCTTTATACTTCAATCTTCAAAGTTTATCTTTACTAAGAATCAAAAAGAAAACTTAAATAAATGGAGAAGATACCAGGTTCTTACAATGGGAAGGCAAATGGTTCTTCCCAAACTTATCTATGTATTTAACACTTCAAAATCCCAAAAGGTTTTTTTGGGGTGGGGGAATCATGGAAAGAATCAGTGTCTCTGAAAATATGGGGGAAAATAACATGAAAAAGAACATCTGAGATAGGCCTAGAAGAACACCATAAAGCTCCAGTATTAACACTTGGTAGTGCTGTGGTAGTAACAGAAAGGTAAGAAAATGAAAAAAAAATTCATGGGTAATTGGAATTTAGGAAATTCTTTAAGGCATTTCAAACCACCAAGAAAGATTTCCTTAAATTTATCCTGTTCTAGAACTTTCTAACTTAAATGCTTAATCCATCTTTTCACTCTATCTGCTCTAACGAGAACATCAAAGGTTATGCTTCTTCCTCAAGTACAGCACAGTTGCGCCTCACTGTTTCAATGTGTTTTCATTACTGCTGATTTCTGTCTATTCTGTCTTAGCTGTTTTAATTTCCCCCTTAACCCAAGAGGTGGGTAAAAAGGAATTTTTATCTTTCCAAGTGGTCAGGCTTATTTCTTATTACTTTTTGGTGTTTATTTCTAGATTTACTGCATTGTTCTCAAAAACCATAGCTTATACTTTGGTCTCACCCGAGGATATTTTTTTCCATTGCTTTTCAGAGAGAGTGGGAGAGAGGAAGGGAATGGGGGAGAAATACTGATGTGAGAGACACACGTGGATTGGTTGCCTCCTGCATGAGCCTGGACCAGGGCCAGGGATTGAGCCTGCAACCAATCTCAATCTCTCTCTTAAAATATGTCTTTATGGACTTCAGAGAGGAAGGGAGAGAGAGATAGAAACATCAATGATGAGTCATTGACAGGCTGCCTCCTGCACGCCCCCTGCTGGGGATCGAGCCCAAAACCCGAGCATGTGCCCTGACCGGGAATTGAACCTCGATCTCCAGAAGATCGCAGGAATCCGTTCGATATGCCACACTGGTGGGGCATTTTTAAATTTTTTTTAAAAATCCTCACCCAAGGATATTTTTTTCCATTGCTTTTCAGAGAGAGAGTGGATGGGGGAAAGAGAAAGAGAAAGAGAGAGAGAGAGAGAGAGAGAGATGAAAGTGTGAGATTATTATTAAGTGTGAGATAATATTAATTGGTTGCCTCCTACTCATGGGCCCACCAGAGCTGGGGACTGAGCCTGCAACGGAGGTATGTGCCCTTGGCTAGACTCGAACCTGGTACCCTCCAGTCCTCGAGCCAACACTCTAACCACAGAGCCAAACTGGCTAGGGTTTTCTCTCTCTCTCTCTTTTTAATGTTAGGGGTTTTCATTCTGCCCAGTATGTGGTTGATATTTATAAAAGGAGCACGGACCCTAAGTACAGGGTATGGCTTTAAAGGATAAGTGCATCTAACTGGAGGTGTCCTCAGAACTGCTCAGAAGCTCTTACAGGCCCTATCCCAGCTTTTTCTCTGGGTCCAGAGTACAGGGATGTGTGTGCTCTGAGCAGACCCATGGGATAGCCTGATGCGTGCACTGGCCGGAGATGGTTTAGCTCAGCCTTGATCACCGTTAAGGTTCCTGTCCCCCACTAATTTATCTCTTTGCTCTGCAAACGACAGTGAAAGTATGCTTTCGTGCCCTCCAGCATCTTTCCTATATATTCTTCAACCTGATGTAATGAGTAGTAGACACATTCATGTCTGTCACATCTGCACTGCAGAATGGACTATCATCCAGTTCTTAAGGATTTTTCAGAAATTGCACCAAGTCTAGAACACATCATAAATGAAAAAGACTTGATAACATAAAAATTAAACCAGACTTGGCCGGGTGGCTCAATTGGTTGGAGCATTGTCCCCTACACCAAAAAGGTTTGCGGTTTGATTCCTAGCCAGGGCACATACCTAGGTTGCGGGTCGGGGCGCATATGGGAGGAATCGACTGATGTTTCTCTCTCTCTCCCCCCCTTTCCTCTGTCTCTAAAATCAATAAAAGCATATCCTCAGACGAGGATAAAAATAAACAGGCCAGTAAACCTCCAAGACAAATGAAAAACCTCCATTATTAACAATAGTTGATAAGTTGGGGAAAAACAGCTGCAACATAAATCACAAAAGATAAGCATCCTTCCTATATAAAAGTCCTTGCAAATGAAAAAGATCAGCATAGGGTGGGGCTACAGGACACTATGGGGAGGCAGCTGGGATGGTTACTAAACTCGAGTTTTAGCTTTTCCATAAGTAAAATGGGGATGACAATAGAACCTATTTCACCGACCTACAAGGACAGAGGACTCACAATCAATGAACCAATTTGGGTACCTGGCATTCAGTGCTCAAGAAATGGTGACATAAGTAATTGTTGGTAAGTGTTATGATCCCTTTTGTTAAAATGTTTATTAAGCAGCGAAAAAAGGAACCAACCATTGAAACAGCTAACACCTGGGACAGATCTCCAAGAAATTATGCTGAGTAGAGAAAGCCAACTTTGGAAGGTGACAAGCTGTGTAGGTCTGTGTATATAACATTCTCAACAGGACAAAATGTGGAAATGGAGAACAGTAAATCAGTGGTCGCTGGGTGCAAGTGACTATGAAGGGGCAGCAGGAGAGAGTGAGTGGGGTGATGGAACAGCTTGGTGTCTCAACTGTGGTGTTGACTTAATAGCGTTAAATGTGGGACAAATTGCACAGAACTATACACACACATGCAAACACACGTACTGGTGAGCCCTGAATAAATGAGGTACTGTACCAAGGTCACCTTCCTAATTCCATATTATATTAAAGACATGCAGGATGTCTGGAGGACTTGGGGGAGAACACGGGACCTCTCTGAACATTTCTTCACAACATCCTATGAATCCATGATGATTTCAAAACAAAACGTTAGCCAAAACTGAGAAGTTGATCAACTCCCACCCCCCCAAAAAAAAGAAAAGAAAAAGGGGGCTCAAGATAGTAAATGGGAAATTCATCAAAAAGAACTCATATGGCCCATCAGCTTTTGAAAAGGTATCACTAGTTATTAAATAAGCACCCACTGAAATAACATGCTCCTTTTCACACATTTAAATGGGAAGAGATTTTAGAAGATCCAGTGCTGGTTAAATGGCGAGGACATTTCACTGTGAATACACGTCCATGGTCAGCCTAGTGACTTCCCTGGAGGACAATCACACACGTGCAGGGTCCTTACAAAGATGCAACGTGGAAGCCACCTCTCCTAAGTGTTAGATTTTTCACCTGAGCATGTGTTAGGTTTACACAAACCAAGAAAACTGTGGAGATATTAAAAACAGAGTCACTTCCTTTGGTCCAACAATGAACATTCCCTGATGTCTCACGTAGCCTTGAACTCTGCAGTCTTCGGCAGAGGATGCACTGCCACTTAGAGACCTGTGCCTCAGGGTTTCCCAAAAGGGAAAGACTGGAAAAATTATTCTTGTTTTAAATGTCTTCCAATCCAGAGAACAACTAGAAAGCCTTGGCCTGGCATTAGTTGGTCGTTAATGCCTCTCTGACACCATTTTTTAAAAGCAAAGATGGCCCAGGCAACCATGGTCAAGGCTGCCCACAGACCCCAACATGCCACTCAGCTACTATTTCAGTTACTTTCAGAGACACCTCCTACTTAGGGCCAGGCTGCTGGTTTTCTGACAGGAAGTGACCTTTTGGAACAAATTTAACAGAAGCAAGTTAACTTAGTCAACACCAGGAAAATGCCACACCCGGACTTAGAAAGAGGGGTGAGGGGGAGATTGTGGATGGGGGACCCACTAGCATTTGCAAAGTCTTGATAAATGGTGGTGTTCCCCTTAAGCTGACATGGTCTGTCTGGAAGGAGGGTGACCCACTTACTGATGAAAGAGGGGGGTAAACAAGACCCTCTCTGTCCAAAGCGGTCAGGGCAGAGCTAGAGGGAGGGCAGGGGCTGCAGAAACCATGGAAAATCAATCTGCAAATATTTACAACGGTTCCCGGAGAGGACCCTTATACCCTGGACTATGGCTCTGGCTAGTAAGGGCTGCTGGCCTTGTGCGTGGACACCAAATTAGGGAAGATAGCTCAGGGCAGAGGCCTAGGGGAAGATGAAGGCACATCTGTGCCACCTCCTCCATGAAGCCCCCAGGGCCTGATCCTCTGCCTGAGGTAGGGAAGTGGCAGCATCCTAGCTCCTGGGGGCTATTTCAGAAGGAAGGGATGTGGGGATTTCCGTACCTCGAGGAGGACTCTGGCTGGCCCTGCTGCCACTTCCTCAGGCAGAGAGGAAGGCCAGCACAGGGCAATGGGGGTGGCAACACAATGTTCCTCCCTCTGGGGTGGTGGCATGAACATAAACCACCGCCTCAAAACCCCCTCTTCCTCCAGCCAGAGTTCATTGGATATCCCAGTGGAATGCAAATACGACTCTAAGACAAAACCTTCTGTCCTGGATCCCAGAGATGCAGAATGGCACGGCACTAATCCTAGAACCCCAGAAAGATGCCAAAGTCCACACAGAGTGCGGAGGTGCTGGAGACTGAAACAGCCAGCCTCCCCAAAGGCTCCCCCCAAATCCTCCCAATAGCCAGAGTGGACTCCCCAACATGCACATGGCAACCGTCTGCTCACAGCCCTCCAGGGCTCCCACCTCCCTCCGAGTGAAAGCCCAAATCCTCACCACAGCATACAAGGCCCTGCACCACTTGCCCCCATACCCTCCCTGTCCTCACCTCCTCCCTCTCCCCCCCTTATGTTCACTCTGCTCCAGCCACACAAACTTCCTCCCTGTTTCTCCCACATGCTAAATGCCAAGCAAGGTCCTGCCCCAGGGCCTTTGCACATGCTGTGCCCCTGGCCTGTCTCTGCTCAAACTTCTCCTTAGAGACCATCCCCAGCAGGCCTGGTTTTGTCATGTCATCAGCACTCAGTGCCAGGTGGAGTGACCAACTCATACAGGTTTGTCTGGATGTACCCAGTTTAAATGCCCGAAGTCCCAGTAACCCTCTGAATCCTCCTGTATACAGTAAGGGCCAGGAGCTGGGCCTCTCCCAAGGCTTGCAGGATGGGCAAGATCTCTCAAGGGCTGAGGTTCCACATCCTGCCCCTTCTGGACCTCAGTTTCCCTTTGGGGATGGAATAGAGACCCAGGGCCCCATTGGGGCCAAGAAGACCTCAGAGGCTCAAGTCCCTATCTCACACACGACCCCCTAGTGAGTGACACAGATGCTTCCCATCCCCAGACCAGGGGCCCAGGTTCCAGGTGCAGGACAGACAGAGAATACTATGCTGACCTCCAGGCTCCCTTCGTTACACTCAACACAGGTCATGAGACCATGACAGCAGCTGGTTCTCAGGCTCACTGCCCCCAGGCCCCATCCAGCTGCTGGACTTGGGCGCCACCCTCCCCAACACCTCCTCCTCTAGCACCCTGTCCACGAGCCTACATTCAGCTTCAGTCCCACTCCACCTTCCAGGTCTGCTGCTGTACCCCGTTCTGCTCTGCTCCAGCCCACCCTCTAACAAGCTCATCTTTCTGTGCAAAGTTGCAGCCTCAAGGCAGCGGGGTCTTACCTGAGCTTCCAAACTGGGCGCCAGCCAGGGAGGTGGGCCGGCCTTTCCCATTGGTCACTGGCAGGGGGAACATCTGTGGGGAGGCAAAGAGAGGTGAGTGAGGTGGGCTGCAGCCCTGCCCACGGGTCCTGTCCCATCAGAGAGCCCAAGCAGGAAAAGGCAGCCAGGGATCCCCTCACTGCACAGAGCCTGAGCAGAGAAAGGCTCTCCTGGCAAAGCCCTCAACCAAGGCCCCTCTGACAACACAAGCAACAATTTTTGTTCCACTGGCAACAATATTTAGAAGTTAAAACTGGCTGTTTACAGGACTCCAGGTTTATAACTTTTTGGATGGACTATTTGGGTACTTGATACAATTTATCTGCTCTTACACGTGATACAAAGTTTTAAGTTTCGGCTTTGAAAAGACCATTTACATCTAATGGGTAGATCCCGCCTAGCCATTCCAGTCTCGCTGGTCACCATGTGCACGGACCTTTCCTGACAAGCCTGTAGTCACCTGTGGGCATCCCTGACTTGAGTGGCAGGGACATGGGAAGGACAGCCAGGCCCCGACACAGGGACAGAGAGCATGACCTAGGTGAAGTGTCCGCCACATTCTGGGCTCTGTGCTCAGCAGCTGCCTGGACAGCCCTCACCACACGGTGACCACTGATGCCTACCCTTCAGAGGAGGAAACTGAGGCTCAGAGAGGTGGGAAGCTGGAAGGATCAAGGAAAGGCTGTACCTCCCGTGGTTGGGTGGTTCCCTGGGCACCACCCTCAGCACCCAAACCGTGGATGTTAAGTCCCTACAGGCTAAACAGTTTAGCAGTATTAACGGGAAAATCCAACATCAACAAACTCTTTGCCACAGAAAACAAAACACCTCTCTGCCATGCCCCATAGATCTGGGTTTTACAAATTCTGTTTGGGGCTCAAGTGATTAAAAGTAGCTGGAATTGAGGCCAGTGGCTTGTTGAGGAGTGGCTGATGGCTTCCCTAAACCTTCACAGGCCAGGCAGAATGTGGGCGTGCAGCTCCCACCTTTAGGTATGATTCTCCAGTGGGCACCATGAACCCTGGGAAGGGCCCAGGAAGTGAAGTCCTGCCTCCCATGCCCCATCCTACAGGAGAAACTAA
Source organism: Miniopterus schreibersii (assembly GCF_964146895.1). NCBI lineage: Eukaryota > Metazoa > Chordata > Mammalia > Chiroptera > Miniopteridae > Miniopterus > Miniopterus schreibersii. The sequence continues at coordinate 64,575,360 of NC_138105.1, forward strand.
GGCCACATGCTCAACTGGTCCTGGCAGAAGTTAAGAGCATAGGCTCATGGGAGAGATGGCAATGGGTTCTCATGGGGTCTGCACCCCTCTTGAGGGGGATGTGTGTGTGTGGCTGCGCTCCCTCAACTGAGCGAGCCTCCCCAGAGCCCTATTCTCCAAGATGGGCCCCTCTCCTATTGGGGAAACTGAGGCCTACATTGGGGGAGGAGCTGGCTTGAGCTAAGACCAGAACCAACAGGATTCCCATGCCTGAAGGTTAGCAGCCAAGCCCCTGGGACTTGTCTTTGTTTTGTTCCCTAGAGTACTAGAGGCTCTGACGTGGCACTCGCCAGAGGGCAATGGGCCGTGTCCTTTGGGTGCTGTAGGCCTCATCGTCAGCCCAGATAGGCCCCACACCCCCAGAGCCTTGGTATTCTCTTCTGGGAAATGGACTTGGGGCTCTGACCACATGGGATGTTATGAAACCCCAAAGCACACGGGTGTCTTGGGCACACGGGAGCCTCAGTACACATGCCTGGCTCAGAGGAGCACTCAGTCAGGTCACAGGGCAAGTGCTACCAGACCCCCTTGTCCTCCCAGCCCCTCATCAGGCAAAGGAACCATCTCCGGCCCATGCAGGGAACATGGCTCAGAGCCGAAATGCCTTCAACACCTTCCTTTTCTAACCCAAGGAGCTCAGAGCCAATTTAACTCTGGTTTCCTTTGTTTCTTTGTATTTAATTTTGACCGCTGCTTTTCCTACTTTTGAGAACCCTATGCTGCTTCCCTTTACATTTGTTTCAGTCTAAAAACAAGGTGTTCCAAAGAAACAAATGAACTCAGTTTCTCTGGGGCAGGTGAGACGGGGTGCTATGCAGGGACAAAAGGAAGAATGTGAGCTAAAATGGGAGGCTGCCTCTGTGCTCAGTGACTTGGCCAGGCCACTCTCCTGTAACAAGGAGGGAAAATGAAAAATCAAGCTCTGAGTTTCTCTGAGAGAAGAGAGACCTCACCCTCTCAGGCTGTTTCCTCATCTGTGAAATGGATTGCTGGTTTTCAGCTGGGGAGGGGGACATTCAGACCCTCTGAACAGAAGGGGGAGGTGGACAAGTGGTTCAGGGCTCTCAGATGGTGGAGGCAAAGGGCCAGCTCTAAACCTGTGTTCCCCCATCCCCAAGCAGGTCGGTTCTGGCCCAGTAGTCTGTGACTTGTCAGTTTAACAAAAAAACAAGTGAGCTGTACCCCTGCTTACTCAGCCAGGGAGGCAAAAATAAAGCAGGGCTTAAAAATACAAGCCTGGCCCTTCCTGAGCTGTGGCCCACTGTCTCAAGGACTGTTTTTCCACAGGATGGCTAATATTTCAGTTTGGGGACTTGTTTTCGACAGACCTCAGTGGCTTGGGCCTCGTACCAATGGAGGGTTAAATTCAGACCGAAAGCGTCCTCCCCCAACCTGTTTCAAACCAAAATGGTGCCTGGGTAGGGGGATGGGCAGGACTTAGGGAACTGTCCACACTGGGTTGCTGAGGAAATGCTGATCACCCCAAGGCCCACCACAGGTGGCCCACTGCACAGATGAGTAAGTCAAGGCTCCTGGTCCAAGGTGTACTCCAGCTCCCAGCACCCAAGGGAGCTCTGCTCTGGCTTCTGACCTCACTGGGCCTGAGCTGTGTGACCTCTGGAAGCCAGCACCCTCTCTGAACCTCCACCTGCCTGGCAGGGAAATGGACAGTTAAGGGTGGATCAAACCACCTAAAGTATAAGGGTCCTCACCTTCCCCCATGGGGCCTGCCTCTCCCCAACAGTAACAACGGCAGTAATAGTAGTGGTGGTTGAGTACTGCCCACAGATTGCCACACTCTTTATGAGTTCTCCCCTCCTGTCACCTGACTGCACTAGCCATCATGTGGCTAAATAACTAGTTAGACCACGGATACCCCCAACTTATTTTTTTTAATCTATGATGTAGCAAATAACCTTGGTCACACCCATTTTACAGGTCAGGAGGCCAAGGCCACTGTGTACCCACAGCTAAGCCTCCCCTTGGAGACATTGGAGTCTCTGGACAGCCCCCCCTCTGGGCCTGTTTTCCCACCTGTACAGTGGTAGACTGGACCCACTCTGTGCCTGAGCAAATGCCTGGGCGACAGGTGCCTTTGGAAGCTGACAAGGGCCCTGATTATGTACAATGCCATGGGGTATCAGCCTGCCCATCAGAAGGACACCCCAATTCCTCGGGCCCAATTAGGAACCCCTCCATCCAAAGATGTATGAGGCTTGGCTATTGAGGGTGTTTCAGTCGGTGCTTCTTTCCCAGGAATCCTGAGGGTACCAGGGGTGTCTGAGATGGGCAGAGCCTGGCTTACCATGCTGAAGTCCAGGAGGTCACTGAGCTCTTTGTCCGTGCCCACGGGCGCCATCCTCTGCGGCTGGTTCATTCTCCAGCTGCAATGGTGGGCTCAGGGGCAAAGGTGGTGCCTCAGTCCTAGAGACAGCCCTGTGTGGTAGTGGATGGTGGTGGTAAAAGCAGGGCAGAGCAGGGACAGACACATAAGGAGAAACAGGGAGGGAAGGGAAAAAATTTGAGTGACTGTAGCTTAAGTAGACAGATGGGGAATGGGGGAGCTGTTCAAAAAGCCCCTCTAACCACCCTGAGGGTCTGGGTCCTCCTAAACTAAGTCCCTTCCTGACCGTGGGGGGTGGGGCAGGGCAGCCAGAATGCCAGGATTCTGGCCCCTGGAGAGACCCCTGCCCAGAGCCCTTGGAGTTTGAACAATGAGGGAGAGGGGGAGTAAGCAAATGTAGATTTCCTAATTCCCTCAGCGACCACCAGGGACTCAAGACCACTAGAGACTCAAGCCACAAATTTTAAACTGGAAGCAGAAGGGGAATAGTCCCTTCTCCACTTACTGGGCCCCTCTCCTGCCACCCCCAAGTTAACCCTGCCCGACAGGGAAGGGGGAGGGGTGACTCAGGCCCCCCCCAAGCAGCTGTCAACACGTTGAAGCCTCAGTCACCCCCAAGTTCAAACAAAAAGAAATCCTCAAGGCAAGTCCCCCTGCCCTCTTCATGATTGAAGGGACCTGGGACCTCAAAGCTCCCCTCCTCCTCCTCCCCCAACAAAAAACAATACTAGGTTGTTTTATTGTCATGATGTATCCGGGAATTATTTTTAAGCAACTTTGAAAGCATCCCCTGCCTCCTACCCCTGGGGAAAGCTAGTTCCTAGACCAGGGTCCTCCGCATGGTCCCAGGGGCTCCATTCTAGAACGGGGGTGGGGGACCCACCTGCCAGACTCCATCCCCCCCCCCCAGAAGGGCGCAGAGCAAGTCTTCGTTGTCCTGTAGACAAACGACACCCCTATGGCTTCCTCCCCGGGTCCCCAGGTGGGGGCGGGGTGGCCACAGGGACTCCGTGGAAGCTGCGGGGAGAAGGGGTTCCCAGGCCGAGGGAGACCCAATTTCAGTGATGGTGAACTCTCCGCTTTGTCTGTCAACTAGAGACAGGGTGTGAAACAGCTGCCCCTGCGCACCCCCTTCGCCGCTAACTTTTTTCTTTTGGGGAGGCCGTGTGAAACTGACTTTTTTGAGTATGAAACCGCAATTTTTTGTGGGATAGCTGAAACCGATTTTAAGACAGACTGGAGAGGGGACCGAAACAGGCTTTTACAGGGAGCTAAGACTTTTGGGTATCACAAGAACTTTTAGGGACTCGGAAAGTATTTGGAACCTCTTCGAAAGAAAGGGGGCACGCGACGTCTTCCTTCGAGGGGGAAGCCCGGGAAACCAACCGCCCACCCCCGGCAGCCGGTGCCGGCGGCGCGGCCCAGGAGCCCTTTGAAGCTTGGGGCGCCACAGCCCCTCTGTTCGCAACCCGGAGCCGCCGCAGCCGCCTCTCCCGCATTAACGCGGAGCAGATGTTCCCTCCGCACCCCCCAGCCCCCCGGCCCTCAACCTGAGGGAGCCTCAGTTCGCGAGGCCGCACCTTCCCCGCTCAGACAAAAGGACTCTCCCTCCCTCCCGCGCTCCCCCTCCAAACTCCAGTGCCCCGCCGTGCCCCTCCCAGGGGAGGGGGCACCCTGAAGCCCTCGCATCTGGGCCGGGGCCCTGGCCACAAAGTTGGGCGGCCCTTCGGGCGCTCCCCGCGTCCCCTCCCTGGGGTCCGCAAAGTTTCCCGAAGTAGCCAGCCCGGCCGATGAGGGGGTGCGCGCGGGCCTCGCGTGCGTCGGACCCTCCACGTCGTCCGCCCCAACGTCCCCGGCGCGCGAAGTTGGAGAACAATGACTCCCGGCCGCCGCCCAGCACCCGGCCCTCAGGGGCCGGAGGGGGGGGGGACGCACCCCCGAGCGCCGCTCCCGCCCCAACTTTTCGGCCCCCGCAGCGCGGGGAGGCCCGAAGCAACTTTGCACAAAGACGCGGGAATCCCGAGGCCGCGCGGGCCCGGGTCCCGGCGCTGTTACCTGCTCGGCGCGGCCGGGCCAGCAGCTCACGGGGAGCGGCGCACGTACGGCCCCCCCGGACAAAGGGGCGCCCGCCGGCCCCGAGGGTCGCGCGTGGGCGGCGCGTGGCTTGAGCCCCTCCCCGCGTGCCCGTGCGCGGTCAGGGCACTAGCGGAGGCGGCGTGAGTGGAGTACGCGGTGCCCGCCGCCGCGTCCAGTTGGCTCTGCCCGGCCCGCTACGTCTGCGGGCGCCGCCGCTGCCTCATCTTCCTGCGGCGGGAGACATGTTCCGTCCCCCGCCCGCGCGCCGACCACGCCCACTCCAGGGCCCGCCTACGGTCCGCCCCGTGCCGAAACGCCGCGAATCCCTCCGCCACCACCGCCCGAACGGGCTGCCTCTCCCGGCTCGCCGTCCCGCACGCTCGCAGGAGGCGGCTGCGGCGTTGCGGAGCCCGGAGTCTTGGGGTGGGGACGCACTGCGGCTCGGTCAGCAGACGGTGCGGTGAGCGGACAGGGACTATATTCTAACGCGGAGGCGCAGGTGGGTGGAGTGCTTAGTATGCATGACGCAAGCGGGAAAGGACCCTGAGATGGAAAGATAAGGCGGAGCGGTGACGGCCAATCGGAGGGAGCGAGAGCGTGAGTGGCCGTGTCACCGGCCATTCGTGAAGTGGCCACGCCCTCTCTCTGCGGACTGAGAAGAAAGAGGCGGGACTCTCGGAGAGCGAGAGTGGGAGAGAGGCCGAGAGAAACGGCGGGGGTGGGCTTTGCAGTTTTATTCTCAGGTTTGCGTGGGCGCCCGCGCGGCCTCTCGGGCTACGTCGTGTATGCGTTCCTGGGACTGGCCCAGGTGCTGGGTGTTTGGAGCGGGCTTCCCAGTCTCGGAGGGGACGAATCAGACCCATTTCATGGGCAGGGAAGCCAAGGCCAGCTCTGTTTCAGCCTCAGAGAGCCCCGCGTGGGACCTGCGCAGTACCTCTGACTCGCTAGGTCTCAGTTTCCTCATCTGTAACGTTGACCCTGAGTTTGAACAGGACTAAGGCCAGACCAGGCCTTTTGATTCTCAGCGATCTGTCTCTTTGTAGGTCCAAAGCTCCCCCCACAGCCAGGGCTCCTTAGCTTTTGAAGACCACAGACCGTATAGAATGGGAATAATTATTATAAATTAAATAACATTCTCTTTCATGGCTCCCTGTACCCCCAGAGAGAAAGCTACACTGCTTTCAGGCCTGGGAAGAGGCCACCATCTCCC